>NC_039497.1:3954908-4091738 GCF_003590095.1 Trichoplusia ni
TAGGATTAAATCTTCTACCCCTCAATGTTTGCCAACAAAACTTTTCAAGTGTGGTGGCTTTGCGATTCTATACAAAAACTTGTATGCATGAGGAGCAGGTTCAATCCCAGTGTTTATCAAAGTTTAATGTACCTACTTTCTTAATTATTTTGATATAAATGACAAATGTTGAATATATCGCGAGAAATCCTGGTTTCCAAATATTGGAATCTGAAATCGCCAACCCGCAGTGAGCTAGCGTGGTGATCAATACCAAAGCAAGACTGTACCCATATAAAGAACTGACTGCACGGATAGCCGAATGGTTGAGGTCATAGCGCCACCAACTGTGTGCGACATACCGCGGGATCGATGCCCGCGTAGGACAAGAACATTACGTTTGTGTGATTCACGAACGCTTGTCCCAAGTCTAGGAGTCTAGGAGAATTGTATGTTTGTGAAACTCCTCGCGAGACAAGGAAAATTCTAATTAAATTCCTGAATGCATTAGTCGTATCTAAGAAAAAAAGCCTAATGTCACAAATTCATGTTTTATAACTAGACATCTATTTGAAAGACTAAAAACATTATCTACTTTTTCATATCCATTCATTCTTATTATACCTGTAAAATGAGTAAATAGTCAGGACAGCGGTATACACCTAGTACGCTTTCTCACTCACACCAGACACAATTTTCCTTTAAGTGATGTTCAACAACCTGACATCGCCTTCGTAACGAGAAACGTAAGTATTGTGGTAGGTAAGTATATTCGAAAATAACAAACATTAAACAATTAATAAAAAAATAAAAGTTATCTGATTCTTATCAGATGACTTATAAGTCAATTTAGCTTCTTCTAAATCAAATCAATTTTGGAAATAATGAAAATATGAAAACTAGATTAGGTAGATAATCTAGAAGATCGGTGTATGTAGTATTGCAACGCATTGCCATACGCCGACATAAAGACGCGGATGACGTAGCACGGCGGTTCAGGTTTAGTCAGTAAGAGTCTGACACTACCTATCTTCTAGATATATATAAAACACATGTGTAATTTGACACAAGTACAAAAAAGGTTATCTTCCATAGAGACCTATTTAGTATAAGAACCTCCTTTCAAATAAACAATGCCCTGTGCTAAGACGCCTCGTTTTCTATTACACACAAAATACCTTGGAATATCAACTACATAAATTCAGAGATTAATCCCTATAGCCCCTAGCTTATCTGCAAAACTCTAAAATCGTCTGTAAAATAACTAAAACGATTGCAATGTGACCTCAAACGAAATTAATGGCTCGGCCGTGGAGCGCCTCATTGCCAAAACCCTGTACATTCGCTGTTTTATTAAACCCGGATTCAAAATGGCTGCCTCAACATTACGACTTAACACGCAGTCGAATAAGCCTCTTATTATTAACGTTTCTCCGCTTGCCCCGCGTTCAGATACAACAACACACCGATATTTACCAGTCAAAATTATTTTTCCACCATTTCGTTACAACTTTCAGTCAGAATTCAATATTTTTCTGTCACAAACACTGAGATTGCGGTGGACTGATATCAAATTATCAAACGCCTCTCGTGTCGCCATTCAGATACAGAAATCCGCTTCGACGCCAGATATAACGGTTTTAGAACATAATTAACACATACAAAATACAAGATTATCAAAAATACGTAAGGAAAAAAGTTGAAAAGATATTTTACGTACACGTTGCACCCCTGAATATTAAGTAGAAGTTGATCGAACATGAAACTTCATGAGTTTAACGACACGTGCTCCTCGCCGAAGGTTGGCGAGAGTGAGGGAGAAAGATTCAGTGATAGGAAAGAGTTGGCACGAGACCTCGTGGCCGCTCGGAGGTGTACGCCGCAGCATCCAACCTCCTCTCGCATGCCTTCTCGTTTCTTCTTACAGGATTTTCAGTTGTGGGCGGAGCCTGGAGTGATATATGGAGGTTGTGTAATTAACAGTCCCGCCTGTAAAACTTGAGAGGGAAGAACAGCCTGACGGAGTGACCGTGTAGCGCCATCTGTTGATACGTTTTAGGATTTAAAGTTTTCAAACTTTGTAAAACTTTTATTAAGAGCTTAAAAACGAAAGTTGATATTCTAATAATGACTTATTATTGTTAGCAAATAGTTGCTGGAATTTAGACCTGCAACTAGGTGCATAATAATTCAATCTTTGAAACCCTAGTTCACATAAATACCTTTGTTTAGTCCTAGTAGTAGTTTAGGTTAAGTAACCTGTAATGGTAGATTAGTGTGATGATTAAATAAATAAATACTTTATTTATATAAAAGCTTTTTAAACATAAAATTAAAAACTGTCACAAAACAAGTTTAAAAATTTACGGGCGGCGTTAGCGCTACTCGCCAATAGATGGCGTTGGCGAACATGATCTAACAAGAAAAGATTGTTTTTACCATTTCTTTTAACTACTTACATTACTACGTACAACGTTATTTTAATTGATAAAAGCCATTTTGTTTTCGAATTGTTAAAATTTAGTGTCGCTACCCACCAAGAGATGGCCCTAACAGCAATCTGCGAAATAAGTAACTTTTTATATATCTTGTTATTTTATTCCTACATGGTTTTGATGTTACTTATATCTTTTTGTTACAAAGAAATTGATCTGCATAGCCCGATCACTTTTTTGTTTGTGATGATAACTGAAATATATTAAAATGCTGTTGAAATTGGAAAATAAACGTTTGAAACACTACAACCTCAGAATCATTCACAAAATTAATAAGTTCTTGTCACGGTAGATTGGATTTAAATTGTAATAAATTTAAAGTACAATTTAAAACAACGAATTTAACTTTTCGTAGTTTAATTCTGACTCAAAGCTTAAAAAAGTGACATCTAGTTTACAACTTCATAACTACGAGGTCAACGGATGAGTGAATTTATAATCTGTCATTCAATGTCTCTGATATTTTAATTTGCTTCGCACATAGAGGGCGTTAAGCACTAAATTTGTAAGAAAGAGTTGTACATTATTAATATTCTGCTGCCGGTTTTACAACATAACCGTGGATGAGTGATCAATATTAATGTTTTAATAAATGTTTGGTGGTTAACCGTGTTTATTTAAGTAGTACAAAAGTGATTAACGTCGTGACGTGTACGGTGTACTTATCTACGTAATCTTTAGAAGCGAAACTGCTTTCAGACCTTATTTTTCGAAAAAGTTATTTACTATAAGCAACTCTACAGCAATTGGGCGAGTAAAGATAAATAAGATAAAATTTTACAAAAATCTTTAATATCAAAAAATAAACAGGTACCTACTATGAATACAAATTTAATAATACAAGTAATTTTATTTCATTTTATCTTATTACTATTGAGATTGATTGATTAGAATATTTTAGAAGAATAATACCACAATCACAAAGAATATTAGAAAAAGACAAAATATACATAGGTAATAATTATCTGCCAAAAAACCATTGACAACTTCCTTTAAAAAAAATAAAGAGGGCGCCTCGACCCTGCCCTCGAGGCACGGGCTTTGCTCATATTCATATACCCCTTACCTGCCATAACAATGCGTTCTTCACTATTTGTACCAATAAAACTTGTTTTTTAATATTATGAGTGAGTTCGGTCTGATTGCTATCATTTAACATTAATTTCCTAAAGCATATTTTTGTTGAAAAGAAACATTAGATGGAGGAAACCAGAGTATAAATATTAATATCAAAAATTGTGGCATTTTGTATTTTTTTTTTTTACTTTCAAATCTTACCAAACAATTCAACATAAAAGTCAGAAATATAACTAAATCTTAGAACTAAATTATAAAAAAAGAAATAAATAACACGACAGCAATAACAAAACGGAGTTCCATGACAGTTTTCAAACTGATGTCAATTTAAATTATAACTTATAACTAGTTGAATACACTAACCGTGAAGAGCCAGGAAAAAAAAAAAAAAGCTAGTTGAATGTTAATTATAAATTAACCAAGAAGCTGATTAGAACAGGGTTGTGTGGATTCTTCAACACTGGATTTGTCCTACCAGATGACAATGACTCAATCATTTTAGATTTTAAATTCCTTACACATTTCTTGTCAACTTTAACCAGTACAGTATATTCATTTGCATTTAATATATTAAAGGGTTTTAGGTCAGATGGAATAAATACACATGCTGATGGTAGAACTTATGTATATTTTATCACCTGTTCACACTTTACACTTCACAGTACTTATCTGTTTCAAAATGCGACAACCACTCCCCCTTGCTAAACTAACGTCAATCCGTTATATTCAATTTTTCCCTCTCCCATTTTAAGTTGACAACTGACAAAATTTAACTTCCGCTGGCGCCAGTTTAGCATTCAATTATTGTTAAATAATTGTTATTTACTTTATTTAATAAATAGAAATGGTTAAAACATTGAATATATTGAGCTAATATAATTTAACAATAAATAGGATTTAATAAAACATAAAACACTAAAATAATATAATTTCCGGTATGTATAATAAACTTAAAAAATAAAAGGTTGTTCCTGACTGCTTTAATTTTAAATATTAAACAACTTGTACCTTATAATATGTACCTGTATTATTTTATTATTTAAAAACAAAAGCATTATTAGTTGAAATTTATTTGTTTGGTAATTGTATATTTAAATAGGTATTAAGATAAAGCAAGAATTACTAGAAAGTTCTTTTCTTTGATTTTTTAATAGAAAAGATTAACAGTGATTTTATTTTCATTGTTTAACATGCTGTAGAAGCGACAACAGAATATAATTATTAAGTAATAAACATCAAAGCTTTTGAAAATGAAATAAAACTAAAACCAATTCATTTTTAAAGGATTTCAAAGTCACACAAAGTTACACTCCGGGCTTCCCTTTTAAGAAGACTCTCTCTTCGCCACTGGTCGGTACACTGTGTTGTTGACTTCAGCTAGTGTTCCTCCACAATTGGACACTTGAAAACCTCCTCATGTATAGAGGTACCATGCTGGTCAAGGTGGAAGTAAATTCAATATGAGTACTTGTTGCGTTTAGCTCTTGAACCTAGAGAATTCTTTTGCTAACATATACTAGTCAATTTGTGCCACACTGGTTAGCTCTTGCGTAGCTTCTTCTCGCTGTATCCGCACAGTTGTTCCATATTGATTGAGTTTAGTATTTGAAAGCATTAAATTGTGAGAAAGACGGTATTAAAAAAAATATGTAGTTGAGTAAATACTAAATACTAGCCCGCGTCGATGTCGGTTATATGGCGTTTCAAAGAGAACTCTTCAAAAGTCCGGGATGAAAACTATCCTATGTTCCTTCTCAAGGTCAACTCTATCTCTGTACAAAATTTCATTAAAATCAGTTCAGTGGTTTAGACGTGAAAGCGTGACAGACATAACAGAGTTACTTTCGCATTTATAATATTAGTAGGGATAATAATGAGGTTAGATAGGATGAGGTTTGAGGCAGCTGTCGATTAACTTCAACAGTTAGGCATCATTTAAATATTTATTGAGATTATAAAAACATTGGCAACAAGATCTTCTTTGAATTTGAATTTAAACTTATTTAAGGGTAGGGACTTAATCCATTTTGGTACTTTGTTATATATGACAGGCACTAGACAAAATACGCTTTTATGCATTAGCGCTGAGATGACACTGACCAACATTTTTACCACACCATATAGCTATCGTCCCCGGCTTAATGCAACGTTATTCAAATTTTGTGAAACAAAACGGAATAGAATTGATTTTATACATTGCTAGTGTCCCGCCCATCTGGTAAGATTAAAAATTCTAAGCGATTTGTGGGTGTGGCAAAGTTGTGGGCGACCTTAACCATATTTTCTTCTGCCCTCTCTGTAACCGTAGTCCTTTGTTAATAGCTAAGTATCCCTTAATATTCGTCCTCGCATCCTGTCCTTACTTCATTCTAAAATAAATTTACACAAATGTACCTATAGCTTCAATCTTTTTTATAAATGCTATTTATATTTCGTACATACATACTTCATTTCGTAAATATTGTTAATGGCCAACACGGACTGTGAATTGCCAGAAAAAAATGAAGACATGATGTATTACAAAATGGCGGTCAACTCGTTCCTAAGTGTCGAATTTATGTAGATTGTGGTCTCGCGATTCACTGGGATCCATCAATCAAGTCTGTGTAAATTTCTGAGTATTTATACCTAACAATGAATCTTGTTCTACTGAATTAATTATTTTACTTTACTTCAGTTTATATTACTTAATTGAATAAAAAAAAAATTGTTTATGATTTTTACTTCAGCAGAATTCAAGATTGATGATCCGATATTGTTGATTATTTTTCATTTAACTGTGATTTGCTCCCATAAAAGTTTCATAAACTTTGGCTTTTTTATTTGAAGCATGTTTTTTGTTGTACATTTTTGTTGCAATATTTTCCGAGGTCGGCAACACGGTACTTCTTGAATTTTTTACACATTTTGTTTGTTGATAGAGGAGCTCATTTCCAAAAGTTCGTCGCCTGGATTTCCATCTATGTCATAGCGAGTTCCTCCGTGGTTCGGAAATCGGACGGCACGTTAAATTCCCTGCTCTTATTTAGATATCCTTGACAGTCGTTACGGGTAGTCAAAACCTTTAAGAAATTGATACCTAGCCGCATCCAGTTAAACTGGAATCCGACGCCAGCGTAGTTGGGAAAAGCTAGTGCTGACGATAATTGGTTTTGTTAGTAACCAAAAGCGGACAATTTTAATGTTGTCTTTTTAACTAAGATTGATTTCTAACATTTAGAGGCTAATTCTACGTCTAACCTTAAAATAATAATCGCTGTTGGACTGGAAATTGTCCGTACAGCACGTAGTGTGCATACATTCATTTTAATGTAAAATGCTGCTGTAATATTTTGAAAAGAGTAACTTATGGAGTTTCTTGCCGGTTCTTCTCCATAAGAATGACACTTTGAAACCGTGCAACTAGAGTCAGTGCCTGAGAAACGGCCTATTTGAAATAAAAACTTTTTGATTTTGATTTTGTGATTACGATTTGAATCAGTTACTTACTTATCTTAATTTTGTCGCCGAAATAGGAGAAAGCATTGTTGTCTGAGATTACGTTTGATCCATAATTCGGTGTATTGATTTGTTTCACTACTGTTTAGCGGATTTTCTTTTTTTTTCTATGCTTAATGCAGAAATTCATTACCTACGTATAATTAATTCTGACAAACGACGCCGACAACTCGCTACTATTGGTTAAACAAGTCTTAACTCCGCCCACCTGAATACTCGTTGATAATAAAGAGCGCCTGCGAAAATACTAATAGCAAAACACAGGTAAAATGGTTGCTAAGAAAATAATTGCAAATAATACACAGTATTTATATTTTCATATTTTATCTGAATGCAACCAAAACGTTCTAAGATGTCAATATTGCGAAATATAATAATGATCTTGGCGGAATAACGGAGGGTCTATTTTAAACCGAATGAATCACCTCCTGCCAGTTTAATTTCATGCCTTGTAAATTCACTACGATAATCTTAGTAAATTATTTGAAGACTGTTATTACAATCTTTACGTTCGTCTCGAAAATGTAAGTGCTGTATAAATAATAATAAAATAATGCGAAGTAAAAATTCTGGGATTTAGTCTGAACGATCCAAATAGACCGCGGGCCATTCGACCGTTAGGTACCAAAACTTGTCTACGTTCGAAAGGCCAAGCGATAAACAAATTAAAGTTAAAACAATAAACAAAGTAATAATATTGAAATAAAATATAATCACAGAAGAAGAGAAAAGCACAAAAGTGTTTTTATTAACGTTTAAGAGGTTTTTCTCCACATGGATACGTCAACCCCTTTGTACTTTACACAAAATTAACCGTCTGTTTGTTACATAAATTTGGTACAGAGATAGAGTTGACCTTGAGAAAGAACATAGGATAGTTTTTATCCCGAACTTTTAAAGAGTTCTCTTCGAAACGCGATATAACCGACATTGACGCGGGCGAAAAACTAGTGACTTAATAAATTGTATTTTTTTAATTCAGCCGTTTTTGTCCCACTGCAAGGCAAAGGCCGATATAGACCGGACAGAGTGGAAGAATCTAAGGGAGGCTAAACGGTTAACCTAAGGCAAAAGCAATATTATATTAATAATAAACTAATAATAATAATAAAAAATGTTTATTTTCTCAGCATCACACAATGTTACAACACTTATTTTTGTACTAAAATAGAGACTGTGACAGGTAAAACCTGTGTTAGTGCTTTCCATTGTTTGTGGCAAGCAACCAGTTCGTCGCCGTTTTATGTTGAAGTCTTAGCTGAACAATTGACTATGGCTTAATAAGTGGTCCGCGTAATCTCATTCAGTCCACAGAAGAGATCAAGTTTTGTGCTAATGTGTTGAGTACCCCACGTACTCGTCCAAGACGTACCGCCGAAGCCCCTCCGACACCCTCGGGTTTATCATTTTTCCCCATATTCTAAACTAGCTATTGCCCGCGACTTCGTCCGCGTGGTTAGCATATATAAGTTATGATTTATACCTGCCCTGTTTTTCCCACATTTCCCATTGTATATTCGCTCCTATTAGTCGTAGCGTGATGATATATAGCCTAAACCCTTCCTCGATGAATGGTCTATACTACACAAAAAGATTTTTTCTATTTGAACCAGTAGTTCTTGAGATTAGCGCCTTCAAACAAACAAACAAGCTCTTCAGCTTTATATATTAGTATAGACTAGAGTAACCTCTGTTGACATCCCAAGCCCATAATAACCTACCCAGAAGAAACGGTAGGATACAGCAGAGGATATAACTTAAAATAGATATCTAAATACAATTTTATTTTTTCCAAAAAAAATTAAAATCAATTCAAAATCATTTATTGGAACAAAAACCAGTGACAAACATTGGTTATGTGTTAACAGCCGCGCATTAGTTAATAAAAACTGTGTCGCAACTGTTAGCGCCCACCTCCGAGGTGGGGAATGCTCCAACATTCGCACTAATAAACACTTAAAACTAGAAGAACACAAAGAAAGAGAATTTTTACTTGCAACTAATAAATAAAAAGAAGTAAAGATTTTTTAATATTTTTTCTAAACAATGCCCTAATCTTATATCCCTAGTTAATAATTCCCGAACTGTTGTTTGTATACTCCAGTTTCTAGTTAAGGTTGCATTTTTCGATTTTAAAATTTGGATGCTATCAGTCTGTCTTCTATCTCTTTCTATTTAATACGAAACATCCTTTCGCGAGCCTTGCAAAACTTGTCCAATATTCACGAACAGCCGAGTAGTTGAGGTCACCACACCAAACCCTCTGGGCGCGGCGTGTCGCGGGTTCGATCCCCGCGTGGGACAAGCATTTGTGTGATCCACGAATGCTTGTTCTGAGTCTGGGTATCTTTGTGCATGTGACTTGTATGTTTGTAAAAAACCCCGCGACACAAGGATTAAATATTAAAATTCCATACTGCGTTAGTGGTTTTTTTTTAATATATCTGGTTTAAGTTTTATGATACTTTTATTCTATTATTCTTGGATTGAACGACTTACGACGTTTAGTTCTATGAAATTTATTATGAGTAGGTACTCCAAATACTGGAGAGTAGGTACCTTGTCTTCAAGCCACGTGTTTAAGAAGTAATCATTGAGTACCTACTGTACAAAGTTGCAAAAATACTACATCAAATAATAAAACACCATTGCAGAGCAGAGCAATTTTACCGCGGTGTCATTCTTCGGTTGAAAATCTTAACACCGCGATACACAAAGATGACGTCACTGGCATATCGCCACCTATTAAATTTAGACAAAACTACAACAACAAATATTTTATATCTTAAACAAGTACATAGTTATTGGATTTTCTGTCAGTATGTACCTACTTATAGCCAACCGTCATCTACGAAATCTCGAGGAATGTGTGATGATGCTTCACATAACTTGACTTCTTATGTAAACTTTTCTTCTTAGTTTAATGCCACAGGCATTCGATAAATTGAAAGTTGCCTCCAGTTATTTACACATTTATAAATATAGTTTTTGATACGGTGGCTACTTAAAAATCCATAGTTGCATGAATTGGCGCCCATTCTGGTTCCTAGTATCCGATATGAACTGCGGATCTAGTATGCAACTCTAGAGGCATTCTTCTGTGCCTCCAATATCTGCATGTATGGTAAACATTGGAAGAAAGCATTTGGGCAGGTGTCAAATGTTCCATTGACATCAAAATGGAAACTTCTTGACTGCCTTAAATATCTAGTGACATTCTTATGATCAAATATTAATATTCTTCTTCCTAAATGCGTATACATAATCAGCGAATATTGAGGATAAATATTTTCTAGGTCTAAATCGAAGGCTTTACTAAATCGAAGGATCTTGCTTCAAAGGCAGTTACGTTTTAGGTAAAGATTTTTGCTCACATTTTCAAATTTCGGCAAATCGAATTGGTAGGTATGTTTATTTATTTATGTTAAAACGGTATGTAGACCAATTACCTACATTAACTAGACATTGGACTTGACATTTCAAATGGAAAAAAAATCAATTTAAAATAGCAAAACCAACCAACAAAAAGTGCAAACATGAAAACCTTAGTTACATCTATACTAAGACATAAAGCTGAAGAGTTTGTTTGTTTGAACGCGCTAATCTCATGAACAACTGGTTCAAATTGAAAATATATTTTTGAGTTGAATAGACCATTCATCGAGGAAGGTTTTAGGATATATACCATTACGCTGCGACTAATAGGAGCGAAGATACAATGGAAAATGTGGAAAAAACAAGGCTGGTATACATCATAATTTCTATCTTAAATATTAATAACAAAAGTAATATACAATTAATAACAATAACGAGGTACACATAAAACTATTTGTTCGCACAGGCTGAGGCATTGCAAAAACATTATTTTAAAATCATCAACAAATACCTAGTTTCTGTAAATGGTCTATTCAACACAAAAATATTTTTTCAATTCGAACCAGTAGTTCCTGAGACTAGCGCGTTCAAACAAACAAACAAACTTTTCAGCTTTATATATTAGTATAGAAGTATGGATGTGATGTGCACCTTAAAATATATATTTTTTTAATTCATTAATACCCCTGTACCTCCAGACCACTTTGGAATGAGCCTACTGCTGTGACTTACTCTCAACAACACCACTTCAGAGTGACTATCATAATCCCGTAATCAAGTGTTATGTTTAATCATACTAGAACAAAAAAATGTTTTTTTTATTCACTTGTCTCTTATTCATTAACACTTGTATTACTATATTATGCGGACAACATCACATACATTGTTCTGAACCCAAAGTAAGTTGCTAAAGCACTTGTGTTATGGAATTCAGACACAACGAAGGTACCACAAACACCCAGACCCGAGACAATGTAGAAATATGAATTTTTACATTGACCCGACCGGGGATCGAACCCGGGACCTCAGAGCTAGCGACACCTTGAAACCGGTGCGTACGCCACTCGACCACGGAGGTCGTCAAAACTTCATCCTCATAATTATTATAACTGGGTTTGGTATTTTACCAAGTTTTTATACTCACTTTCATCTTTGTTTGTTGTTTCAGTTGGATTCTTGCAACTCAATTTTGAGGCACTTCCCGATAACCTGGCAAGCTGAAATGTTCAGGGTAGCATCAAGCCCCATGACAATGCAATTTACAACTGCCAAAACGGCTGGACCGATTTTTATAAAATTTAATGAAGTACCAAAATGATAAAATGAGATTATAGATCTTTTGTTTATTTTGTAATATACTCAATGATCTCAAAGTTAATGTGCATAAGCAGTTTTTTAGGGCCGTGTATTTATTTAGTGTTTTATTTTATAAGGTTGAAATAAAAGTAATTATTAATTTAACCCATCATATAAAAATTGTTTAATGGAACATGTACTAAATGCAACCCGAGTAACAGAACAACTGTCTCCCTAGAAACAGTGCTAGATTAAGCCAGTGCTGGCCTGTAGCAAATTTTGCTAAGCGGTTTTGGTTTACCTAAGTTCTCAAATATGCCAGTTAGTTTAGTTGCCCTATCAAGTAGTGTGTAGTGCAGTGTTAAATGTACAATCAATAACTTGTGCAGGCAGAATCCAAGTTAAATTTTTTTATGACTAGGATTTGTGCCTGTTGCTGCATTGAGTATAAAGCACTGCCTAGAAAGGCTGGCACACTCATTTTAGTTTTGTATATTACTATATTTTAAATTCGGAATTCACCCACAACTAATTTTAACACTATGATTCCGATTCAGGCATGTAAATTATAATCAAATTGTCAAATTCAACTTTTAATTTCATTAAGTATTTTACTATCCTCAATTAATGCTCATAAGACTTTGATATTAGAGCATATTAATTTTGTTTATATCTGCAAACAATTGTTTTAATAAATAAATAATGTTAAGTTACAAATAATAAATATTTGACTTTTTTATATATTTTTGATGCATGTTTAATATTTATAACTACTTTTGTACCAGCACCCTGTTAAACATTTTTCTTCGTTATCAGCGATAAAATTTAATGGCACTATCTAACCATAAACATACCAATCTTAAGCAATCATATCATTTTATTTTTAATTTGTTGAAAAACCTGTTATAATTTGACAAGTGCTAATGTCAAACGTCAAAATAATGTATCAAGTCAAGCTTAGATAAAGAATGTAAATGTAAATCTATGAGGTGATTGTGTGAAAAAAAATCGTTTTTTTAAACTATAACAATTTAAATATTAACCTGTAAGCAACAGTAGTATATATTATTATTATTATTTTATTGTGTAAGTAGACTGGTAATTGGATAGTTCAAAATGGCATTCAGTGCTATTGTTTTAGTCTGAGGTACTTATACAGTATAAGTAAGAGTCAATTTATCAAAAATGAGTGAGATGTACAGTGAATGCATGCTTTATTTGTAAAAAAATAATAGCAAGTAATAAAAAAAATACTTCATATCATTTTGTTTTTTCTTACCCTAAATCAAAACCTAACTCCCAAGCACCTTTAATTGTTATTTATAATGAAATTTTAGAAAAAAAAACTACTAAAGTTTTTATTTTGTGTTTGACTTAAAAAACGACCATATTTTTTATTGTTAGTTACTAATTTCAAATCGAATTTGCAACCTATCCTCTTGATATTGAATTCTGGAATGATTAAAACATTTAGACTCAAAGAAATGAGTTTATTTTATTATTATTACTGCTATTGCCTATTATTCGATTACATATTACGGCTAGTTCTCCTCTTTACATACCGTAAAACGGGGTGAATAGAGGGTTTTTTGGGGTGGATAGAAACAGAGTTTTTATTAAAATTTGGACGTTTAACTAGACAAAACATAAAGATTATACGCAAACTCCAAGTATTTCATAAAGTAACTGTGTCTAAGCATTTTAATGTAAGAAAATATTCATGTAACCCCCTAAAAAACACTATTCTCTATTCACCCCTTGAAACTCTATTCACCCCGTTTTACCGTTATTTATTTTATCAACAAAATTGTTGCTGTATCTTTCTACATCCGTCTCGCACCTGACAAATCTTTTTTTAATTTTTCTTATATATATTTACAAACCTGTGCTATTTTCTACTTTTAGTACTTCATCTAACATTTTAGTACTTCATCGAAGATTCAAGTCGATACCGTGCTTTTCTAATGGAGATACAAACAAGCAGCATTTAAAGATTAGCTTGGTTGCAATGAGGACGGCAGGAGGTGATTTATACAACAAAAAAATTATCATTATACCTAAGTATCTATATTACTTCGAAATGGTTCAGAAAGGACCGAAACATAAAATCAATTAAGAATGCTGAAGTCAATTACAAAAAATGTCTCCACGCTGTTAACTCACGAAATTGGAATAATTAAAACTTGACATTAGTTGAGCATGAAACTTTTTGGCCCTCGTTGTGTACTAGACATGGATGCAAATTTAAATTCCTTATTGCCCTTAGCATTGCCGTTACTAACCGGAAATCGCGCTTCAAGGCATTCTTGAACATTTACTTGTAACAGCGCCATCTATCGATTTAAGTAAAAACTTACAAGCTATGAAACGAATCATATTATTTAAACTACACTTTTCATAATAGTATATTGAAACCTATGTTCGTTGGGATCCTAGTTTTCACATTAAATTGTTATTTAAATACCGTTAAAAATTAAAATTATGACACATAACTTAAAAATTGTTATTATTGGCAGAATACTATAAATGACCTCTACAGGTAAAAAAAAAAGTTTCTTTTGAATCTGTAAAATCCGGGGTTTTCAATAACTCAATTCTTTCAATGGCGCCAGCTTGGAGAATCTGCTATAAAGTTTTGTATTAACTTGTATTATTTTGTGTCGTTGTAGTTAATATACAAGAAATTGTAAATCACACAGATTGGTTGATTTTATATGGTACTGGCCCGTTGTCGTTTTTGGTTGTAGGTTGGTTCAGTTGTCGTTTGGATTCGTTTTGAAAGTTTTCGCTCTCGTTTTTGAATCGCATTTTCAATGATGAAAAAAAAACTGTTTTGAAAAAAAAAACGTGATCGATACACAGGAACTAGCAATGATCTTATCTGCGTTGGGCTTTTTTATTGTCTAAAGGTTTCTAAAAGTTTGAAGTTTTCTTTTCGTTTGTTGGTGGAAAAACCATAGGATCAACAAACTATGAATCATCGTATTCTAACGTTTTTTAACTATACAAACAGCTAATAAAGTGTAATTTAAATATGTAACAAAATTAAAGCGGGTGTCTTATGGTCTCTTGATGGTGAATAAAATTCATATACTGGTCGAGTCTATTGTTAAAAATATCTACATCGGAACAGTTATATTTACTGTTCTCTATCTGTCAAGTTGTTGGTAGCAGTGTCTATAATAAAAAAATCTTATTCCAAATACAACTAAGCAGTTGATTTTTTAGCAATAATTTTGTTTGTTACCGGTTATTGGTAGTGTGCTTGCTTTTCTAAAAGTAAGCTTGACCATTGGCCCATTGTATAGCAAATCGAATTTGATTGATATGGTTTGTCATTCTCAAGTATTTGTGTCATGATGAGGTAGGTCTGTGTTCTTAATGAAAGGACTAAACTATCCATATTATGACAAATACAGACTTCTTTATTGACACAAATGTTTACTCACTTAATGATAGAACTCTTTGACCGCTGAACTAATGTAAACTCTGTTTCAGAGGCCAGTGTCTTTAGCGGTATCATTTTT
Organism: Trichoplusia ni; assembly: GCF_003590095.1. NCBI lineage: Eukaryota > Metazoa > Arthropoda > Insecta > Lepidoptera > Noctuidae > Trichoplusia > Trichoplusia ni. Next base: position 3,970,156 of record NC_039497.1, read on the forward strand.
CCATCAAATTTAGGCTTCTTTAGCATCTAAACTATTATTAAAATAAGACTGTAACTACAAAAAAAAAAAAACTTAAAAAGAAAAAGTTACATCTAATTGAATGTTGATGTGAAATCAAAGTATATTGGTTACCCTTTTTGAACATTTTGGTTTAAAAGCATGCTGATAAAGAGTATTGCAGTACTTATTTTTATTACTTTATACTAATCAATCAAACATGAGTGAGATTCTTTGCTGTTTATGTTACATAGTTGTAATAAACATTTGTTTATTCAAATTTCAAACTATTGTGGTTACAGTTAAAACAAAACATGTGTTTACCTATTAAGTTGTTATAGTTATTGTTATTTATGATCAAATGAAATCAATAGCCAAACGTTTATATCTGTATGTCATTATTAAATGCTCAATTTTATATTATTTAAGTAAAATAGATAAATCTTACAAGCCTCTCAGGCTCAAGACTAGATGTAAAAATTTTAATATCACAAAATAATAATATAAAATATAATTATAATCGATGGTGTTAGGCTTTTTAATGAACATTCTTTGAAAACTTCCTTTTTCTTCTTTATAAAATTTATTTATTATTTCATACTTAAAGTTGCAGTAGTTTTATTTTGTGTAGAAACATTTGTGTATTTTCAAAAATTTTGATTTTATTAGTAAAATTATTACATAGGTATTAATTTATATGGTCATAACATTTGTGGATAGTAATTGTTTTCAGATTAATTCTAAATTGTTGGGTTTGTCTTCTTATTTAATACTATAGTAATTAATAATTGATCTTTATAGACATGACATGAGGACTACAAGGAGTTTTATTCTGTGATTTGGGACGTCTAATCATTTTTTTTTGTCTTTAGGTATATTTTAGATTGATATCTACACTTTTTGTACCTACGAAATTCTTTATAAATTTTAACGAATTTGCAAATTTATAAAATGTATTAACTACTATATTTATTATTCCTTTTAAATTTCTAACATCGTTCAGTAACTAAAAACTAAAATTATGCGTTAATCAGTTTTTTTAGTTAGGGTGATAATCTTACCTTTATATACAGCGCCGGCGTTAGGGGGGTGCGTAATAGGGCGATGGCCCAGGGCGACACATTCTGGAGGGGTGCCAAGATCTGAAGTTGGAGTCTCTTGCCTCTCCTGGTACAAACCCTCAGAACTGTGCTCTTCGCTCTGTGCCTATGCATATTTTTTATTGAGACTTTTTTTAGATGGATTTTTGAGGGTTTGTAGTCGAGGAGCGACTCTAAGGATATCGTTAGAGACACTCCTCGACCACACGATGCTTACACTTACGATTGGTGGCTTAATATAATTTTATTTGGGATAAGCATAAAACTAACACTTGATATTGCTTCCCTCAAGTGGGCGCCACAATCTTTTCGCCCGGGGTGACAGTGGCCCTTACGCCGGCACAGTTTATACTATGACTGAATTACGCTAATTAAGAATATTATTGTTGAGGGGTATTTAGAAGATCATCTGATTTTATATGCAATTTTTATTTATTATGTTTCGTTTTTATATATTTACACCTTTTTGTTTTATTTTTAATCGTTCACTCGGCGTGTTGACATATTTTAAGAACATTATTTATTCGACTTTTTTGGTCCTAGCTTTGTTCTCCTTTTTTATTATTAGGCTAGTTTTTGAGAACATCCTTTCAGATGGCACCGACGTTGCTTCTATATTGGAGTGCTTAACAAATATATATTTTAAGTGTGGATGTAGGAATTGATGTCTTTTCCACCATTTAAGACTGCAATTTAAATGGTCCGTGTGGTTCTGGCTACAAATTCGTCGGTGATATAAATGTCACCTCTTTTATTGCTTTTGAAAGCGGCATTCCTAATTAATTATACAAGTTTATCAAAAATACTCCAATCATTTGTCAATCATAATTAAAATTTCTATTACAAAACAAGTAGAATTATGTAGGGGAAGGTGTTATACCTATGGACATTTTCCGGATTTTGAATGAAAATAAGGATTAATGACTTCATTATTATATATTAGCCGTAATATATCACAAATGTTGATACATGAATAGTTCATAATTAATTAGATGGATCACTTTTTCTTATATAATTTATATCTAATACTAATACTAGCTGACCCAGCAAACGTTGTTTTGCCTAATAAATTATTTCTAGTTACATGTATTTTTTGATCTATTCCTTTCTAATACCAAAAACTAATACCACTGGTATCAATTGATTGTCCCAGTAAATTTCTATTCCGAACGAATACCACTCATAAACGAATCCCAAAATTAGTAAAATGTTATGAAGGTGCCAAGCGCAGATCCAGCCCTCAAAAAAGGTTGTGGTCACAGCTACTAGAAAATCGGCTAAGTACGATTCGGAGCTTGAACATGCTCATTAACAATCATGCAAGTCGTTTATGAACTTTTGAATTAGATTATTTCCTTTTTTCTGAGCATCAGGACTTTGGCCTTAGGAATGGATATAAACTTAGGAGGAAGTCGGACCCGATTTCTTCAAATTAAATAGTCAGTTTCGATCCAAACCTATTTCAATCAATATCTTATATTTTTTTCTTTTTTTCTAATAGCCTGTAAACCAATATCGGGTCACTAGACTGGGTAAATAGTTGTATCAGAAGTAATGTAAGTGAGATCAGCAAATGAAATCCACCAGGCGCGATTTTGATTATTTTTTACATTTTCTACGAATATCAAATTAAATTAAATGCTGGGTACATTTTACATTAAATAACTTTATTTAGGTAGTTACTTAAATTACAAATTCAAGCTTACGTTTCTTTTTTGCGAAAACGTTGATAATGTCATCGATATCCAGGTTCACATCTTTGTGAATATTTAGGAGAGCTAGCCCGGATAATCTTTCCTGTGCCATTGAGGCACGCAACCAAGATTTTATTCTGCGAAGAGTAGAAAAAGATCTCTCTGCGGTAGCTACGCTGACCGGAAGAGTTGGCAGTATTTGTAAGAAAATTTTTATTTTAGGGTACAAATCTTGGTCGCATGCTTCAATGAGATGAGCTACCGAGTCTGGTATGGCCGAATTGTTCTTATATTCTCTTTTCCATTTGGTCATCCAGAGTCGGTATTCATTTATGACAGTTGACTCACTATCGTTAATGAATAGGCGGTACATCTGGACCACTTTTTTCACTTTCACTATCTCGTTATCGATATCCCAGTTCCTGATACTCACATTAGGGTTTGGTAGAAAAACTCCCAAATGAAATAGGTCGAGTACCTCCGGAGACAATCTCTCCTCCAAAACATTAATTATGGAATCTAATAGAGGTATGTAGATTGATTTCCCAAAGTACTCTTCCACCGATTTTGCCTCATAATTGGACCTGTTTGTTTGTCTTTGAACTGTACGTGGGGATTTTAATACAACATCCAGCTCTTTTGCTTGCTCTGTCGCCTCTGAAAATAATTGCTTGAATACAGACTCAGCGTTTTGGCGTTTCGATCGTAATACTTCCATGACATCCTTCACTGCATCGATGGCTCTTTTGATGTCAACCGATGTAGTTTGCAAGAATCGGCTCAACTAAACTGTAGTTCCTAAAATATAAATAAAGGTTATATTTTAAAGAAATAAAAGCTTACATATATGTAGATCGATTTGTATTGTTTTGCTTTCTTACCTAGAATATCGCTTAAGCTTATCGAAGATATAATAAAGTCAGAGCTACGTAGTGTTTGTAAGAGACAGTGAGCGTCACTTGAAGTTTTATTATCTTGCCATGTCCATATTCTCTCTAGTGCGTTACAAATTTTAACCAAATTATCACGTGTCTTTCAACCCATCGTGTCTCGCATATACTTTGAATAGCCGTACCATCAAGCTCTTCTGAGAATACGTTATGGCATTTTGCAGAAGCGTTAGGAAACGCTACGATTTTTTTCATTGTCCCAGTTGTGTTTCTACACGAAGCGACGTTTGATGACTTGGCCAAGGAGTTATTTAAAACATGATTGCTACAAGGACAACGTTTTGCGTGAATGGCTTTTTTAGATAGTTCCTGAACAGCACCTTTAGCGTCGTATGCCATTACTGAACAGCTGTCAGTTCCTATTCCTACACAAAAAGCTAAATCTATATAAAATTTTTCGCAAAGATTTTCCACGATTTTCGCTAATGCGATTCCTGTTAACCGTAATTCTTTTGTGCCGTGTGAGGTATCTGTTTCTTCAAATTGAAGCATTTCATACGCATACGTCACAGAAGCATAAAAAATCTCCCTTAATAAATCCATCATTAAAATATCTGAATGATACACTCATCTCTTCGGTATGAGATATATCTGTAGTTTCGTCAAAAATAATAGCGAAAAACTTAGCTTTTTTCACGTTTTGTAAAATAGTTTTCTGAATTTGTTCTTTACAAATATCGATAAGTTCGTTCTGGACAGTTTTGCTTATGTAAGTCGCTGTAGAACTTGTTGATGATAAATGGCGTTTGAGAACTGAGTCGCCTGCATCTATTCTAAATTTCAACAGAGCTCGAAAATTTCCTTCTGCAGAGGAGACGTCACTATGATCGGTGTTCGTGCTTAAAATCTGGCCTAAAATCTAAAATCGTCTCTGTGGCCACGTAATGGTATATTTTGACGACCACACAATATTATAGTTTTTATAATTGGTCGTAAACGATCTCTGTTTTCTGCCACTTGAGCCTTCCTTTGAGTAGAAATCTGGTTAGCAATATCGATCTCAGGTTTATAATAACACGCCAAAAAATACTTCCCACTTTCAACGGCTACCTTATGATAATGATTGCGTTCATGTTGCAGTAATAAGTTGTTAAAGGCTTTCAATGCTTTTGTCACAAGACGTCCAGGGTTCGATCTAACGAAATCAGTAGCAGATTGAGTGATAAATAAGGCACAATATTTGCAATAGAGTCCCTGATCTTTATGTGACAGCACAAGCCAATGGAATTTTTCAAGATGTGATTTTTTGACATATTTTCTGTAGGTTTTTCCGTGTTTTTGCAAAACTTGGTGCGGAAAGTCATAGTTAGGTGAAGGCACCCAATGTTTTTCTAGTAGTGCAGCGTTAGTTGCATCAGGTTATTCATGCATGTTTTTTTTAGAAATATAGTTTCCAATATCTGAAGCAAATTCAAGGAGTTCAAGGACAAGCCGCCACTAGGTATAAATGATGTTGATGATGCAGTTAAAGCTATAGACGTATACTGATCACAGAAGTAGAAGCAATATCTATATTATCAATTACTTGGGAGTCAATATCAATTTCACCACCAGTTGTCAATACCCCGCTCCAATCTCTAACCTGGGCTTTTAAAAAAAATATGTATTAATCTTTCGCATTGAAGCAGTATTATGACTCCGCTTAGAGCCACTTGTGCCACCCATCATCACCCTTCTCCTCTACAATAATACCCTCAACCTCATCTTCCTTCCCTGTCATCGGGGGCATCCAAAAAAAAATAAGCCGCCATTTCCATCATCAATTGCATTAATCAGTGTATCATAGACTTCCCCCTGCTTAGGATTCAACAGAGGTACATTCGTTTGAACTGATTGGATTAGTTCATGTTTATCATATTCACGTTCACGTTCCAATTCTCTATTAAATGCGTCATTCATTCTGCGATCTGGCGCTGGCATTCCTAACCTAACTAACAAACTGCCGCACATGAGGTAAATGGTGGTGGTTAATATAAAGTATAGCGCCAAAAAATAGCATGCTATTTTTTTGCATTAGCACAGTTGCATGAGAGATTCCTAGTCAGTGACTCATATCTCTCCGCATTGCATGTAACCAAGTCCATCAGTTCCCCAGCGTCCACCAAACGTTTATTAAGCTCTTCAAAGATTTCTTTAAGCATATTTTCTTTACACAATAGCTCATTCATTATGTAATAGCTGAGTATCTTTGTCATACATTCCCCACACAAATCTAACTCACAGGTGTATGATTTTAATTGAGTAACTAAGTGTATTTGCTTTTTATGGTAATTAATATTTTTTTGTTTGGAGAATTTTAATGCCTTACGGGCTTTCTTAATTGATTTATTACATTTAATATACTTTTTAATCTTGTTGTGGCTTGTAAAGGATAATTAATGGAGGTAGCCGTAGTAAGATGACGTTGATGATACTGTTGTAAAAAATCATAAATATTGAATTGAATTATTTGTCATGATCATTTTTAAATTACAAAAATGCTATGAATTCTATTTACCTTTTAAATCTGGATCTGTTTCCCAAATCTTCGTGTACTTCTGAACGTAGGTTTTTTTTCCTTCGGCATCATTAACAAGTTTCTTGACGACACAAACAAACAAAAATCAAACTAACAATCGTTGTCGTAAGATAAATCTATTTTTTGGCGGTATCTTAACTTTAACATAAGCTAATGCCAACATACGTACGTATAAGTTTAAAAATAAAATCTTAGGTTGGCCAACGTTTGGATTCCACATTCGAGTTTCCGAATTCGTTTTCGCCTTCCGTATGCACAGCACAGACAATAAATGATCGTCAGTGGCGCCAGTATTACCGCCAGTCACCACAGAGTGGTTGTACGTAATTCACGCACTAGATGTCGCTATGAGTCACTAAGCAAGAAATAAATATTAATATTACAAGTTCAAAAATATTAAAGAATCAAAAAATCCCTGAAAATTTCAGACCCCTAAGAAATACCATCTCACTTATTTACCCCCTAAATCTGGGGGGAAAACCCCTAAGTTGGGAACCATGAAAAATTGGAAAAAAATTACAAAAACTTACAAAAAGATTTTTTCAATTTGGACCAGCAGTTCCTGAGATTAGCGCGTTCTAACAAACAGACAAACAAACAAACTCTTCAGCTTTTTTATATTAGTATAGATTAAACGTATAACGCCAAAAGGTAGCATGCTATTTTTCTTAGCATTTAGCACTTGCTACTTGCATTCTGCCTCCGTGCTATAATATAGCGTCTCGCTCAACAAGACGCCGATGGCGCAGCCAAAACGGGATAGCAACACAACGCGAAAGCGTTTACTCACTTGCTTGCTTACCTAGCTTAGCAAAACGAGATAGCAATCTATGATGATCGTAGCACGAAACTAAATTTTGATTTTGTAAATTCAATTAATGAACTAAAACCTACGCGATCAGTTGGCTTCCGCTTTTTGTTATAGCGTGTTATAATTATAGCATTTAAAATAGCATGCTATTTAAATATAGATAGTCACTAGTCTCTAGTAGATTTGAACATCACTAGAGGTAACACATATCTTCGATCAAGAGCAAAGTCTGGTTATGAATCTCCTCATTCACCTCAAGATCGGAATTTCTTAAGCTGACGCGATTTCGATATAAAATATCTTCTGACATGTTATCTTTGTATTTGTTCCACAGGTCACTTGGGTTCGATGGGAAACATGTTGAAATAATGTCATACGTAAGAATAGCTCATAGACAACCTATAAAAAGACATTTACACTTTTGATAACCTGTAGATTTATTTTTCCTTAATCTTATAACCTTTACCAACTGATTTTTTATTCCTTAAATTCCGTTCCTTTCCGATGATTTTATGTTTTTACTGCAGAATAAATCTTAAGTATTATTTTCGTAATTAATATTTTTTCTAAAAGTAAAATTCCCGTGTCACGATGTTAGTTACCGTACTCCTCCGAAACGGCTTAACCGATTTTTACCAAATTTTATATGCGTATTCAGTAGGTCTGAGAGTCGACTAACATCTATTTTTCATACCCCTAAGTGTTAAGGGTTGCTCAGACTAAAAAATAAATTTTTGTTTTTGGATGGCATTAAAAAATACTTACAATTAAAATAATTTATTAGGCAAAACAACGTTTGCTGGGTCAGCTAGTCTTTTGAAAATTAAAAATTGACATTCTTTCTATGAAACAATCCGTCAAGTTATTTAACGGGAGCTAATTTGGCGGTGGTGAAACAAGCCCTAAAAATAATAATAAAAATATGCATAATATATACGAAAAATGTTACAAAAATCTCGAAAAGAAGAAGAAGGATAAATGGAGGCGCCGGGTATCGATCCCGGTACCTCTCGCATGCTAAGCGAGCGCTCTACCATCTGAGCTACGCCCCCGGTGCTATAACATTTCAAATTATCCTTCTTGTAAAAAAATAAAAACAAAATATTTCGTCCAAAAAATAAAAATTTTTTTTTTAGTGCTAGCAACTCTTAAAACTTAGGGGTATGAAAAATAGATGTTGTTCTATTCTCAAACGTAACCAATATGTATACAAAATTTCATAAAAATTGGTCGAACCCTTTCGGAGGAGTACGGTAACAGAGATGTTATATATTACACGGGAATTTTATATATTAGAGATTTCAAAAGAACATGCCATACTTAATATTGGTTAAAATTCTTACAGTAAAGTTTTCTATACTTTGAAAAAATTTTTTTGTGAAAGGTCAACGACCACTTAGAAAAATTAATGTTTTTTTTCTTCGAAGGTGTTAGAGGCAATTTGGTAATTCTTTCATTTCGTGCAAATTGGGCGAAAGTGAGATTTTTTTGAAATTCAAATCTCGACCCTTATATCTGAATTATGCATATTTCTCGACGCTTTTGCTAATTAATAACTAATTGCACACATAAACTTAGAAGTTACAAGGGATTTAATATTTTTTTCGAACTGGCAATGACTTTCACAGTGATGGTAATGACAACCGAGAAGACGGTAGTGACGCGTTTGGACTGATAATGATTTTTTAAAAGTTGTATAGTTAAACTTAAATCTATAAAAGGGTTGGCAGCACTCTCAAATAATGATGACTGTAATCTAAACGAATGACGCAATCGAACAATTATATATTTTACCCAAAACATTGCTAATAATAATAAATACATAGGTATTTTTAATAAAAATGAAACCTACGTAAATACAGAAATAAATACGTAAAAATATTACTTACAAATATATAAATATACATATACAGCCTTCATTGTCTTAATGTTCCACGATTTGGATGAATATACTTACCTTCCTAATTCCCACTGAAGTGGCGGCACAAAGAATATAAACACATAAAAGTTGGGTTGAGTTTTAATTTCGAGCAATAAATGTTTTTCTATGGAAAGCAAAGCTAAATCAGATAATCGTTGCTCTTTTTGAGAATTACGTATGTATGTATGAATTCGCTTCAAGGCCGAAAACGACCTTACCGCGGAAGCTACTGTAACGAGAATGGTCAAAAAATACTGCATAATATTAAAACTTGTGGAAAAGTGTCACCTAAGAAAGAGTTTTGAAATCTAAGGTAAAGCTCGTAAACATCTAATTTGTTTATGGATGGAGTTGTATATAAAACTTTCAACTCGTTTTTTAAAGCAGCGTGCTCAAATATTCTAGGAAATCGAACTATTAACGAAGATACTATTTCATTTGGGAATGATCGACTATAATCTATATAAACTATACTTAGACTTATTAAGTAAATTAAGAAAAGTCATATTCAGTGGCGTAGCTAGGGGGACAAAGGCCCTGGTGCAGAGGGAGAGAATTGGGCCCTCCTCCCCTCTTTCCGCGTAGTTTGAACTTATATATTTATGTGAAAATGATTGATAGGGAATAAGAATAGGAAACAGTGGGTTGAATCATCCCTTGTAGGCTAAATCCATACGTCGTCTCTATCAAAATCTTCATCTGTTCAGTGGAAGACAAAGGGACTAAATAAACAACGACGCACATAACAATATAGAATTTTATTAATCAAGAGAAAAAATGATTTTTAAAAGAATTCCCCGTCCAATTCACAATCTCTTGCGCGCTTTAATTTTTGCGAATTCATCTATGATTTCACTAAAATCCAAGTTTGATGCCGCCTCGTTTTCTATTGCAATCAACGATAAATGTCGGAGGCGATCTTGTCGAATGCTGTTTCTTAAATAGTTTTTTATGATCTTCAGTTTACTGAAAGATCTTTCTGCTGCCGCGGACGTAACAGGAATTGTGTGAAACAGTAGCATCGCTGTATACACTTCCGTAAGGTCACATTCGAGCACGCCAAATTTCGTTATGATTTCCTTGCAAAGCTGGCGAATAGACCACGTCTCCGTCAATTGAGGGAGGATCAGATGATACACATTAAGAAATTGCATCGAAAACGTGGGTCCAATTATATCGCAATATTTCTTGTGAAACTGATCACATTTTTTTACTAAAACCGTTTCATTCCAGCTGAGCAAATTTTTCGGAATGAGGAAGTCGAACGATTTACAAATTGCACTCATACCACTTAAAACGCGCATCTAACTGACCGATTATTATGTCGAGTACATCGTTGAAAATAGTTACTCTAAACCATTCTTCCCGGTTTTCGAATCGGTGATCAGAAGCCAATTCATCGAAATGCTTTTTAGTTTTTCTTCGTCGCTTTTCTGGGAAGGTAGGATCGATGTTGTATTTTTTCGCGGTTTCGGTGGCCTTGGATTTGAAGGATTCGAAGTCATTTCGATACTTTTTTAATTTATCCGTTGTTCCGTCCAAAGCCTTAGTCACTTCGTCCAAAAAGATGTCACGTTTTTGCAAGACTTTTGAAACGTAATTGATGTTGTTCAATAACGCTGCGCATGAATTCACAAAGAAAGACAAAATTCAGCATTTTTGATTTGATAATCTCTGCTTCACTGCGTTCGTCTTTACTGGAACTCTTCAGCGTTATTTCGGACAATGCTTTAACGATATCGAAAAAACGAAGTTTGACTGCAGTTATTGAATCAACCCTGCTGGACCATCTTGTTGGATTCAATTTTTTCAAGGTAATTTCTGATTCACCGGTGAATTTCGATAAAAGGTCCCAGCGCTTGATGCTGTTTCCAAAAAAGTTAAATAGGTCTTGAATTGTTGCAAAAAACTTCTGAATTTCGACAGAACCTCGAACGGCATCATTTATGACCAAATTCAAATTATGACTGGCGCAATGTACGTATTCTGCATTTGGCTGAATATCTTTAACTCGTTTTTGCACGCCATTATACGCACCACTCATTAAACTGGCCCCATCGTACCCTTGCCCAACACACTTTTTAAAATCAAGACCCTTTTCGGAGATTTTGATTTACCAAATCCGCGGCGCTGTGTTTACTGACTGCGTGGAAACCGAGAAATACCTCTTTTACTTCAATATCGATTGGTTGTCCATTTTCCGATCTTGATACCACTGCATATCTTACGACGATGCTCAGTTGATCCACTTTTGATACATCCTGCGTGGTATCCATGTTGATGGTGAAAAACGGTGACGCCCTGATTCGATCCAATAAATGATTCTCCAGTTTGGTGCCCAAACACTCGATCATTTCATTTTGAATCGTTGCACTCAGATAACTTGTTGATCCTAAAACATGGGGAGATTAGAAAACATTAGATTATGATAACATAAATTATAAACACAGTAAACGATATAATTTCTTACCTTTGGGCATATCCAAATCTAGCAACGAGTTGGACAATTGAGAGAAAATTTCCGTGATTTCCTCCCTCACTCAGATCATCTCGATGTCCTCTCAAAGCCAAAGAACTCTTCGCAAGGGTAATTATTATATCAAATAATCTGCGAAGAACTTGTCTCCAAATCCAAGATCAACTGGACCGTATTGTGACGTAGAAACGTAATACGTTTCTGAAAAGCTCCTGTTGTCTTGGTGGGGGTCCTTCGGAAAAGGTCCCGGAGGTTTTAAAGGTCCCTTGTCGAGAATCAGACGTTTTTCGTTATCAATCAGTTTCTTGTTCATGTAATTTCCCAAGTCATTTGAAATTTCGAGAACTTTCGGAGATGTAGAAATGGATGGATGATCATCAATTCTGTGTAAATAAATTTGACATAATAATGTAATAATATTTAAGTTGAAAGTAATATCTATAATTTTAATGTAAAACTTAGAAAAATGGATAGCAACAATGATGGCAATATTTTAACACTTTTTCTCGTAAAGTCAATAATTTATAATGTTTGCATGCCCTATAAAGGCAGAATATTATGTACTGTTCAACCTAAAAATTTAACATCTTATGTATGCACTATATTCTTGCAAATAAAATGAATTTGAATTTGAATTTGATGTTTCCTCTACTGTAGGTTGCACGGAAGCGTCGAGGTAGTCATTTTCAGCAGGGGCATTGATGGTAGTATTGGTAGTTATTGGATCCTGATCTAGTCGAATCACTTTATTAGTTAACACAGCTGCGTCGGCGCTATCAAGAAATGAACACTTGACACTTTTGACCGATGTTTCGGCTGTTGAAGGAACTGTAGCAGAAAGCGGTTTCGTAAAAAAGCTATCTAGCTTGGGCAATTTGTTTTTACTTTCTTCTCTTTCCTGACGTTGTTTCCGCTTTGCGGCACCGCTAAGTTCCTTTTTTCTTTCCATAATTTTCAATTGGTAACTATCGAAATTTTAGACTTTCGGAGTACCTACTGAGATTTTCCTTTATTGCTTGTCAATGTTTAGTATAGATTACAGAAAGCTCAACAGAAAAGGACCATAAAACAGCTTGCTTGGCAACGATGCGGTAAAATCAATATTAACTCATAAGAAGATATTATAGTTTCGATAGTATCTCGTTTGTCAATTTGAACTTAAGTTTAGAAAAACGTTGGTTATTTTTGATTGCCGATCAGGTTGAGAGCTATCATAGATTACACGGTTACCGTTGTGCTGCAACCTGTATCATTCATATCTTGTTATTGGAAATTTTTCTTGCGGAAATGAGTTTTACCAGAATTTGGTGCCAGATTGACGGATGTGCGGAATGAACGTCATAGCATTAGCGGTGATACTTGATGAAATAAGGCTGGTAGTAGGGAATTACGGATTACAACAGTCAGCGATACACCTAGCATCAACTACTGTAGTATGTTCCAGACCCCAGAAAGTTGAAAACATCGCCACGAATATCATAAATAAGAACTGATGCAAGGCAAGAGCGAATGAAAACTTCATTAAAAAGTTGATGGGCGGAATTTGTGAATTAAGCTCACGACCGTCAAGCACGTGAGCTGATCCAATGTGCTACGGGCGTACTCATCCAAACTACCATATAACTAAAATAACAATAACATACAAACAGCACGAGCTTATCGATGACGCTTGGTGCATGTGTTGGAAATGTTAATGTTGAGCAGGCTCGAGCCTCGAGCCTGCTCACAAGAATTTTTTTTTTGTTTTTTTTTTAAATTTTTCATTTTTTTTCCAAAGCTCAGGCTAGAGGGCCCCCTGAGCTCGAGGGCCCTGGTGCACTGCACCACCTGGCCCTATGATAGCTACGCCACTGGTCATATTGGAAAGTGATTGGTACCTGTGTTGTATTTGCGACATAACATTGTCTATTATTTCAACGAAAAGACGCCTATACAAAGTTCTGATGTCTAATTCAGTATTTAACCGCCTACGTTGTCGCGGTGGTTCACTAAACTCCTGTACGCTGTCAGAAATAAAATCGAAATTGTTAATAAGGTCATTTGAAATCCAACTATTAAATGAATCTATTTCGCGGTGTGCTACTTCGATATCAATCTATTTTGACTGGAGTAAATTAAAAAGAACATCGGTTTTCTCAAAAATATTAGATAGAATGTGCAAAAAGAAGCAAAACTGCTTGTTTTCCAACTTACTGAGGAAACATTCTGCCAAAGAAAGAGATTCACTATCCCAAGATTGCGGGTTATCTAGAATGGGATTAGGAGTTTCGATCATGTCTAACCGCCAACCGGCAGCTAAAAATAACGTTAACAATACGCGAATGATAATGCTAACGCTTTCGGATACTCCGGGTAAATGACGGTCAGCTATTTCGTTTAAAAGATTCGAGCGTTTAGAGTAGTTTAGACGATTTATTAAAAAACGACCAATACTATTAATGTGTCCAAAAAATGTCTTTAGTTCCTGTATGTTTTCAAGGGACCGACTAAGTACTAAATTTAATACATGTGCGTAACAAGGAACAAACATTGCCTGCGGGCATGCTTCGCGAATTTTCGCCTGGACTCCACCGTGCTCACCAGACATGACAGCCGCCCCTTCGTAAGATTGACCGACTAACTTGTTCCTACAGCGATACTGGTCGAGTATCTCTAACAACTGATTTGATAAAACATCAGCAGTCCGACTGCCGCTAACGTCATAGAAACCAAGAAAACGTTCTTTGATTCCAGTTTCAGATAAATACCTTAATATTATCGTTAGTTGTTCCTGATATTCCTAGTATCCTGTTGTTGTTGATATACAAAATGATTTAATACAAAGTATCGCATTCGTTTTACGCGACCAAATTAAATTAGAAATAAATAAAGCGCAGTTTGTGTGTGTGTGTGATGTTAGTCATAGGGAACAACTAACGATAATATTGAGGTATTTATCTGAAACTGGAATCGAAGAACGTTTTTTTGGTTTCTATGACGTTAGCGGCAGTCGGACTGCTAATGTTTTATCAAATCAGTTGTTAGAGATACTCGACCAGTATCGCTCTAGGAACAAGTTAGTCGGTCAATCTTACGACGGGGGGGCGGCTGTCATGTCTGGTGAGCACGGTGGAGTTCAGGCGAAAATTCGCGAAGCATGCCCGCAGGCAATGTTTGTTCCTTGTTATGCACATGTAATAAATTTAGTACTTAGTCGGTCCCTTGAAAACATACAGGAACTAAAGACATTTTTTGGACACATTCATAGTAATGTTCGTTTTTTTAATAAATCGTCTAAACGCTCGAATCTTTTAAAGGAAATAGCTGACCGTCGTTTACCCGGGACCTCGTTTATTCGCGTATTATTAACGTTATTTTTAACTGCCGGTTAGACATGATCGAAACTTTTAATTCCATTCTAGATAACCCGCAATCTTAGGATAAGTGAATCTCTTTCTTTGGCGGAATGTCCCCAGTAAGTTGGAAAACAAGCAGTTTTGCTTCTTTTTGCACATTTTATCTAATATTTTTGAGAAAACCGATGTTCTTTTTAATTTACTCCAGTCAAAACAGATTGATATCGAAGTAGCACACCGCGAAATAGCTTCTTTTAATAGTTGGATTTCAAATGACTTCATTAACAATTTCGATTTTATTTATGACAGCGTACAGGAGTTTAGTGAACCACCGCGACAACGTGGGCGGTTAAATACTGAATTAGACATCAGAACTTTGTATGAGTCGATAGATAGATCATTAATTATTGATGTGTATTTTCTAATAACATCGAGTTCATTGTATTTTCACATCCGTCTGTGTTCTACGTCAGTGTCGAATTACTAAAGCTATTGTGATGATCGTGTATGATATGATTTGAATCAATTCTTTATACATAGTGGCACCTTAAGGCAGTCTTTCTGAAGGCAGACTACGCAACGCTTCGCAAAGTAGCGATTGCGCTCTAAGCTGCTGTCTGTCGGTTCCAGTAAAGCGGGTCAATGTATAGAAATAATAATTCTATCGGTTTGTTGGCGCGTAGATCTACTGATGGCAGCAGTATGACTACAGCTTCGAGGACAATGAGAAAGATGATTTCGGAGAATGGAATCTACAAGATGAAGGCGAAAAGCTAAATGGTCGTGATGTTTTTGTGTGGATGACTACAGAAGAGTGCGACAGTTGAGGTTAGAGACATTAAGAAGACGTTTAAAAATTTTCATATACCATTTAGCACAACGTTTCCTTTCTAGTAAGTAAGGCTCAAGCATTTGATCCTTTATATCTACCCCCCCCCTCATGAAGTTATTGTGACCCAGCACCACTTGCGGTTTAAATGGCACTGGACGAGATGATGGTTGTGATGAAACTGTAGACAAGGCAGTAGATGCATCATGACAAGTAGAAATCATGGTTACTCGTTTCTTGTCTTGCCACGATAATATTGAGACATCCCCGGAATGTCTCGCAATGAATTCTCCCCTTTTAAGCGGCTTTTAAGAGCCTTAGTTACTATTAAGGGAACGTCTCTGCGTGAAGATCTCAAAGTACCAACGCAGTCGGTGCTGTCAAGCTTCAGAAACTTGGCTAATGCCACCTCTACACGTAGACGGATGCGTCTACAGACGTAGGCTGACGCATCCGCAGATGAATCTCTGCGAGCCGTCCACACGTATGTAGGTCGATGATCGACCTACATACGTGTGGACGTCGGGATGGCGATTCTTTCCAAAAAAGATCGATTTTTAAATCGATTCGAATCAAGGTCTAATAAATCGATCCACAAAAAAATCGAGGTGAAAAGAATCGATTTTGCAAAAATCGATCTTTTTCGATTCGCATATTGAGTCTATGTTTTTAATACAAACACAAACCCATTTACTATTAAAGAGTTTTACTACTAAATCAAAGTAACAGGTAATAAAAAAGATATTTATTTCAGTTAGGTAGGTAGGTACATTAAAAAGTTATATATTTTTTTATATTTCCCAGTGCTTAATATCCAAGCTTTTTAAGAATAACAATCTGTCTAATCTACTAGGATCCAAACGATTACGGTCATCAGTTGCGATGTTGCCGGCAATCGAAAATAGACGCTCGCAAGGAACAGATGACCCTACAATACACATATGCTTTATGGCTATTGAGTGAACGTGATGATAAATTGAATTATTTTGTTCTTGCCAGTAAAGTATAGGATCATATTTTAGGTGCACAACTGCTTGCGATAAATAGTGTTTAAATTCTTCGTCTAATAAACCCTGATTTTCGTGTGCAAGTGTATTACAAGTGGAGAGCTGCTTCTTCATTAGTAAGTTGTGGAAATTCCATATTCGTTTTTCATCATTTTCTTCTGCTTCTTCCTCTTTATCGTCTATATCTTGTGGGAGTTGTTGCCGTTTTTTTATGTCCAAAATGAAACTATTTATTCTATCTATTGCTCTAGAACAAGCTAGTATATCAGCAAAATGAATTTTTTAAAATCTAGGATCTAAAATTGTAGCAACTGCTAACAAATGAACTTGTTCGACCTGTCCAAATCTCTTTTTCAAGCCTTCAATAATTAAGGTTTTGTTTTAGCACCGACATCAGTTGAAGTTTGCATTGCATTGTATGTTTCAGTTAGACAAGATACTATTGGTATAATTTTACTAGCTGTAACATAATCTTCTCCTGATACTTCTTTAGTTATTGTTTCTAACGGCCTCAATATTTTTATTAGATCTTTTATACGCTCTAATTGCGTTGCGGATAGCATGGTTGGTGCTTTTGGGTACTGAAGTAGTATTGAGGCAATGGTTTCAGATAACTCAACAAAGCGTTCTAGTTGGTAATAAACAGAATTCCATCTGGTACACACTGATTGAATTAACGTCAAAGGCTTTATTTTATGTTCCTGAGCTTTCTTCAAAGAGTCAGCAGCATTTATGTTATGCTTAAAATATGTAGTAATATCTTTTACAGCTGTCAGCAAATTGTTAGCTTCTTCCAGGCCATCCTTATTTTCAAATGGTTTTGATGCTACTAAATTTAATGTGTGGGCAAAGCATGGCACGTGTTTATGTTTGCCATATACATTTGTGACAGCTTTGACTATATTAGCGCCATTATCGGTGATAAACGCTATCACTTTATCACTTGTAATGTTCCATTTTTCCGTCATATTAGTAATTACGGACGCTAAATAATCAGCATTGTGAGGTGCTGTTAAAGCAGATACGCCAAAAATTATACTCATCAATTTATTTTCATGTATACAATGTCCAGTTAGGCCCATGTAGCTTTGGCTATTGTGCGTGTCAGTCCAAACATCTGCAGTTAAACATAATGCTTCTATTTCTTGTAGTTTTTGTTTGAGTTGTGTTGAAAGGATATTATATTTTTCATCAATTATATGTGTCATAGTTTTTCGAGCTGGTACTTTATATAATGGTGCCAATACCTTTATCAAATAATTAAGTCCTACTTTTTCAACCGTATTTAGGGGCAAACCGTCTTTCGCTATCATGAAAGCTATTGCGTTATTTATTTGGGCACGCTTAAAACCATTATCTAAAAATAAAGAAAGATCATAAAAATCATAATTATGTGTATGCATCTCAACTTCAGATTAATAAATACACATATTTTAGTTTCATGTTTTACCACCAAAAGCTTTTAAATTTGATACGCAAGATGTCAATGTTTGCTGTTTGAAGATTGCAGATGTAGATGCAGTAGAAGAAGCCAAACTCTCAGTGTCGGAATTATCAATATTACGAAAATCTGTAACGTTGTCGAAAATGGTATCGTCATCAACAGCCTAAAAAGAAGAAAAACATAGTGTTATTTTGAACATTTTTTTTTTTTTTTTTAAATATGCATCATCATCATCTTCTCAGCCCATAGCAGTCCGCTGCTGGACGTAGGCCTCTCCATAATTTCTCCAGCGCGACCGGTTCGTTGCCACCTGCATCCAACGGAACCCAGCGGTTTTAACCAGGTCGTCGGTCCATCTGGCAGGTGGCCGTCCCACGCTGCGCTTGGTGGTACGTGGTCTCCACTCCAGAACTTTTCTGCCCCATCGGCCGTCCGATCTTCGCGCTATGTGGCCCGCACTAAATATGCATAGTAAAACAAAATATGTGATTAAGATATAAGGAATTCAGGTTTCACTGACTTGTTCATTTGCACCACCATTTCGTCCATTACCACATTCACCACCACCACCACTCCCATCACTCTTCTTTTTTTGACTTACTGTTTTAATAGTTGGATGACGTCTTATCAAGTGATTTCGCAAATTAGTAGTGTTTCCTTTCGTTTTTACTTCTATGTGACAATGTTTACATACACCGGCTAATTCCTTTTTAATGAAGTGATTCCAAAGATCACTTTTACCCGACATCCTGAAACAATAGTTTCTTGGACATTACACTTTATAAATTATAAAGCTTACAATAATTAAGTACTATACAAAATTCAATTAGAATCGAAAAAATTTATTCATAAAAACTTATGTATTTACAATTACAATTTCAAACTATCATTATCATCATCATAATCAAAATCCAATCAGAATCGATAAATTTAATTCTTAAAAATAAGTGAATATTTTATGCATAAAAACTTATGTATTTACAATAACAATTACAAACTATAATACAAAATAAATAAACTATTATTAATCGATTTAAAAATATCAAAGAATAATCTACAATCGATTTGTAGAAAAATAACGGGAACATCACTATATTGCATGTAAATAATGAAGGAAATTATTTTTGGTTACGTTGACGAGGCTGTATGGTCATGGTTATCTTTGCTTGTCAGTTCCAAGCGAACTAACGAACATAACAAACACCAATATTTTTTGGTTATGTCGATGAATAAACTTAAAATAATAGATTATATAATAGATTAATAATAAATTAAGAATTACACCTGGCATTTCAATATTTACGAGTATTTATTTAGAAATAATCTAATGCTTTCAATTCAAACAACTTGCATGAAAGGCGAGTGATCTGACAATGGCATTTAGCGTAGTGAACTTAAATTGAAAGCATGTATGTCGATGATAGCAAGAAGGGATTACTTACCTTCTATTTCTATCACTATTTATTCTCGTGAAACAAAAACAAATGACACTATGACAGTGACTGACAGACAGCCCTGACCATAGAGTTTTTAAGTTGTTTTGTCTTTGTCAGGACAGGCAAAGGGAGCTGACTGACCATAGAGTATAGTAAATATACCAAAAGGTCCTGACTATGACTGTTTTCTTTTAAATTACTTTTATCTATTGTTAAAGGGCAAAGGACATTAAGTACACATCCATCTATCGAGTTTTTGAGTAAGTTTTTGAGTGAGTTCATCCATCTGTCGAAACAGAAAAATCGAATCTCGATTTTAGAGGGTGAAATATCGATTTAATGGATCGATTCAGTACACAAGATCGATTTAAAAAATCGATTTTTTTGGTCTAAAAAATCGATTCTTCGATTAATCGATCTCAGATCGCCATCTCTCAGTCTGTATTGGTTCTCGTAAGATGCAACACGTACGCACGCAAAATGGATATGGAGACCGTAGCTGCTGCAGCTATTTATTTATTTAGGACCTACAGTAAACTCAACTCGATTTGTTAACTACCTACAGAGAAATAAAATGAATGATTTGTGTTCTTACAAAATGTTTATTTTTGTGGTATTTATTTATAAGATTCCACATCTCTAGGAATTTGAATGTTTCTTAAGTTTTCATGATGTTAGCCATTTCGACGAGAAAGAAGGGTAACTAAAAAAACATGCGAGCACTCTTATTCGCTTTCCGATGAACAATGATGCGTCGCCAGACGTGTGGACAGACCGCTCATTCGCGCCCAGCGATCGCGTTAGATCCCTTTGATCTGTGCCACAAAACCCAAAAAACGACGGATATGTGCCGGACGCGTCTGCCGACGTCAAATACCTACCACAGACGCGTCCGCCGATGCTATCTCCGGATGCATCTGCCTACGTGTAGAGGAGGCATAAGAAAGGAGAATTATACCAATTATCCATGAATAATCTATAACCTTTGTTCAGTAGGGGACCAATGAGCTTCATCACTACAGCTGTGCTTTTAAGCATCCCGGGCGACTGATCCAAATCAGTCGCGGATTGTTTACCGGTGTAAACAATAAAAGACCACAGGTAGCCTCGTAAATCTCAAAGGTTTTGATACCAAACTTTAAAGCTTTGTTCTAAATATACTGTTTAAAGTTCAATCTTCCATATGCAAATATCTTTACTTAAAATATAATTATATTGAAAACACAAATTTAAATGTGTTATTATTGGTCTCAAACGGTGTATTCGGTCAAAGCTGCTAGCGCCAGTATTGGAGGGATTTAAATAATTAACAGCGGGGTCGGAATGTACAAAATGTAACGCTCTAATAAGCATTTCATACCTCCTTCGTGTAAACATGCGTCTGAAAACTTACGTTTTCAGAAGGGGATCGACAGAAAAGCAACTTGTTACAGACATTTTGACGATGCCCAACATTTTCCAGAACGAAAAGAGGCACAAAATTTCGTGCTAGTTAGTGGGGAACCATTCAGACTGGAAAGCAGCAGATGCATATATTCGTAGCATACTGGTTCGTTTTAGTCTCAAGTAGGTTTAAGACGTCATCGTCCCAATAGGAACGAAAAGCGTCATAACCCGAATTGACATGAATCGACATGAACCGAACCAGTGCGCTCGACTTAAAAATTGTCTTCCTGACCTTGAAAGTTATCGATACGATACCATTCGAAGAAAAGTTCTGGTCTTCCTGTTGTGGGAAATCATCTGCTCCATTACTAGCGTCGAAAAATTCATCATTATTATGACTCTCGCTAGCATTCTCTCTTTCAGCGTTTCTCTAAGCACCTTGCATTCTCGCCTGTCGTCTCCTCAATACATCCGTCGCCAAACTTAGCAAAGCCGGGTGTACGTCAGCATCGTCCAGAAATATTTCGTTGATTGGGTATCCCACGACTCACTAACGACCCCCTCTTCGACCCTGGTTTGGATACCCATGCCCACTCACACTCCTTTCGTTTCTATCACGCTCCTCAGGGGACAAATACAATGCATGGGTATCCGGGTCTAAAAAGACGTTATCGTCGCCGTCAGCATCCAGTGGCGTCCTATCTTCGTCATACAGCCTTATGACAACAGTCATAAACAATATTTTCATAAACGATATGAACACGAGTAAAACTTACGCTTCCGACGAAAATATAGGCGACCGGGACCTATCACGAGACGCTGATGGCGCTTGTTCATCCTAAAACACAGCACAATAGTGAATTAAAAAGTACCATTGCGATAAATACAGCAAACCTAGCACAATAACAAAATACATTAACCATTGACGGGCAACCTGTCGCGGCGCTCTGGGGACGTGAGAGGAGAGTACTGTGGAGCCTCTGGCGAGTGGCATTAATTAACCTAATAGGTAAATTATAAGCATTAGTTCCAACCACCCAAGCAATAAACCCTTTCGCAAACACAATAAACTTATAGCATTTATTCAAAAACAAACACATATTTGTATCCAAAACCATTAAAATGAAATTACAATTAATACACATCACCATGGATAGAAACTGACACCAGGGCTCGACTCCCGATATGATTAGCAGTAGAAATACACCAAACAAGAGTAAGCAATGAGTTTAGTAACATTGCATACTATATACTAACCTCATCGTCAATTATTTCCGACTCATCGCAGCTCTTCTCTTCACATCCACTCACCTCACCACCTTCATCGCCACTTTCGTCTTCCCTGTTGTAGAGAAGGGCGATAAAGTCTTGAGGCGCCTCCTCACTTGCCACACGCCAAGCTGACATTCTATAAAACAAAACGTAGAAAACTATACCTATCGAAACACTATACTATCTTTTCAAAACATTTTATTATTATAATAAAAAAATATTCCAACATGCAATCATCACTATCGATAAAAATTACTAAATATTCAAAACCTAATATTATTATAAGTTATAAAAATAATTAAATAAAACCATATAACAATTTACAATCGAGAGTATCGAATAAAAAATATATCGTACATTTATCGACACAATACATTCCCTAACAAAAAAATGAACGAAAAAAATCACTCGATAAAGACGAATATGGCGCGCTGGACATTCATCAACAATCCGTCATTTTTATATATATTTTTATATAAATAACAACAAATTTTAGCTTACTATTATTTTACAAAAAAATTATAAATCTTCTATCTATATTAATAATTTCGTGCAGGGCTACGGTAGACTCCATCGAAACCTTAAGTATATGAACAACAAAACAAAAAAAATATTGATTTTGAATCGAAAACATGTATCCGCGTATAAATTCTGATCCCACCAAAAATATTAAATGTAAAAAAATGCCAAGTCTCTCGATGCAGTCTTTCCATCGTAAAAAGTTTTGAGATCTCATAGAAGCCAAGTCCTATTCAAAATATTTTGTAGTTATAAATCAACATTTAGTAATTGTATCAATAGTTTTCTTTATATTATAATTATAGTGACTTGGCAATGAGCACAAGAAGAAACAAATAAAACGGCATATTTGTAGGAGTTGAAAGTTACACACACCGCATGCGTAAACATTAATATCACAAAATTAATTTTCTTTTGGTTTATCCGTGTCGTCCCAACCGAATTTCGGCAACGGCAGTCAGTCTTAGTGTACTCTCGATTCATTTACTTTCATAAAGCGATGGCCCGTAAGGTATTCTTAATTATTGTATTGGAGCATGTAGTCGGTAGTGACCATCATGATTCACACATAACAAATAATCTGATCACTGGTCTCGTCAGTAACATTTGCACATAATTCCAGGCATCAAGCAGCTTTTAATTTGTGCTCATTGCCAAGTCACTATAATTATAATATAAAGAAAACTATTGATACAATTACTAAATGTTGATTTATAACTACAAAATATTTTGAATAGGACTTGGCTTCTATGAGATCTCAAAACTTTTTACGATGGAAAGACTGCATCGAGAGACTTGGCATTTTTTTACATTTAATGTTTTTGGTGGGATCTCATTTATTTTTTGTAAGTGTATTTCTTTCTTTTTTTTTAGGTGTCATAATTTCTAGGACTTCAGCTACTGCTTTGCTTAGAACCCATTCTCTATCTCTATCTCTTTTGTTTCTTCTCTGAGACTTCGTTACTTCTAATGTAAACAAGCTTAAACTTATATATATATGCATATATATATCTACTAACTTACAAACTATAGCTAAACTAAACTAAATAACACGTAAAGTTCTCCGAATATCAATTATCACTACAATATTTTTTAGTTTCGAAATGGTTTTTCATAGACAGGTGGCGCTATCAAATGAAAATTATCGAATTATTCTGAAGTACTACTTAGACTGCGCTTTGTAACGAAACCATAGCGCGATTCAGACACGTACAACGCCATCTATCGAGCGCGCATACAATATTTATCGCAATACAATGGAGTTTTAGCTTTATTAATTTAATGAATTATGAATTTTATGTATTAATTTGTATTAATGATAGTCTGTGTATTACATTTATATTATTCTTTTCTATTCTATGTATGTATTCATCCAATTGAATAGGTACTTAAACAACGAACAAAGTTAACAATGCAGTCAAAATCCATACATAATGTTCTTGCCAAACCGCAAATATAAAATTGTTTTCTATGGCATATTATTTTTTAATGTTTTTATAATTTTTCCTTTATATGTGGCTAAGGACCTATCTTGGTGCAAAATTTGAAGTTTCTAAGTCTGCTAGAAGTACCTTAGATTTTTGATGATCTGTCAGTGAGTCAGTGAGCGACAAAATGGTGTAACTTTGATCGACCGTAACTCCTAAACCATTAATTCAATTGGCATGTAATTTCGAACTTAAGCTTGTTCTAATGCCTACTATTATTCCCCGAAAAGCTAAACTCCTAGCTTTGTCCACGTCGAAGATACAGGGGGGGCGAAACAGCCGCGAATCGCTTCGAGAAAAGATGGTACGGCCGTGCCCGTTTTGCTCGAGACTTGGCAGGGGCACTGCCGTGCCCTCAGATTATGGAGAATTTCGGTAAATTGCGATGGCACTGACAAAAAAACTTCTGTCGCCATCTTACCGTTTCATTTGATGTCACAAATAGATAGAAACTTTTCTTCTTGCTCTTTTGGGTTTTAGTAATTTTTCATTAATAAATTGAAATCGGTGTCGTGGGTACCTAGGAATGGTTATGTGGCGCAACTTTGGGGAGTTGATCGCGATAGGTTTTTTTTATCAATATTATTTGTCAAAGGTAATGAAATATGTGCGCAAGGGTTTATGGATAGTTTTAATTTAAAAGGGTTTAATGGGGGTCAAGGCTACACTTTATCTCGACATTCCCATGGAAGCGGAGACCACCGAACGCTGTAAACTGAAGTCCACGCGGACGAAGTCGCGGGCTACAGCTAGTACATTAATAAATCGTTGTCAAACCTTGCTCAAATTACTAAATAACATGTAAATAATGCATTTTACTGTATTTACTAAAAATAATCGTAATAAATCACTCGGAATTCCTAAACATTCTAACGAATTTTATCTGGCTTTATTTAATATTTATAACAATGTATTTTTTGCAACTTATTTAAACAAAATAGCATAATTATGAAAAAATAATCACATTAGTAAGAAAAAACAGTTCTAACCTCGGATAAATTTGTTAAATCCGCAAAGAAAATTTATCACCACACTGCACTACGGCCCGCGAAAAGGATAAATGTCATGATCAAATTCAAAAAAATGGCGCGAAGATTAAGTTTCGTTTTTGGTTCAGGACAGGAGGAAAATGTCTCAAACGACACATGTCACCTAACTTCTTCTTACAAAAGTTGTTTGTAAACACTGATTTCAAGTGTTAAAGTCGATTGGACAAGTGCGGTGCCCGGGTACCGTTTGGGGTTTGACGGAATGGCGTGTTGCGTCAAGCGCGATGCCCGGGCATCTCTTGGGGGTTAATGGATTAAAGTTTAATCTTCTTTTCCATAAGGTTAGACTTTCGTCTATGCAAATATCTTTACTTAAAATATAATTAGATTCAGTGGCGTGCGCAGACTTTTTAGACAGGGTAGGCAAAAAAAAAAGAACACCATCACCAAAAATTTGCAACTTAGCGGCTTAGGTTGTGATGCATGTGATTTGCCGCCTTAAATATACATAAATTGACTGATTTTATGGACATATCAATTTGCGGATATTCGAAGTGGCCTTTCGGCGCGTTTGTCTGGTGTTTCGTATCGGCACAATACGTAAAAACGGAAAAAAGAGTTGTTCGAGTGATGTGCGTGTACGGAACTAACAATATATTTTTTTAAAATAATTTAGTGTTTTTTTTATTTGTAAATTAAATCTACCCGTCTATCTTTCAGTAAATATCTTTGCAATACAGAATCGTAAAAAGTAGGACCGCGTTTCATTTCCAAAAGCAGGTTTTTTTCTATTGACATAATGGAAAGATCTGTAAGTCTTTCCTGGCCTTGGGTGATTCTTAAATAGGTTTGAATACGTTTTAGCGACGAAAATGACCTTTCAGTTGAAGCACTGCTCGCGGGCACCGTAACAAATTATTTTGACAAACGCAGTACTTCGGGAAAAATTGTACGTAAGCCGTTTTTGTAAAAATAATCAATAATTTGGCAAATATTCATATTTTTTATTTCGCTGTTTTTATAAACACATTTGAGCTCGTTCATGAGGCGTTTTAAGTTAAAGTTGTGCGTTACTAAATCTATCGGAAAATTATGATCATATTTTTAAAAGTTTTCGCACGACAATTATTCATTTTTTTTTAGATCTTTTAGATTTTTATAACGCTCGCGACATTCGTTTGATATGTTATCTACAATTTTAATAAAAACCCGCTTAAAAAATGATTTTATATCTACTACATTACGTTTTTGTTTTGGCGGTCCTGTTACCCTTTTAACGCGTTCAAAAATTATGTCGAACTTAGATCTAAAAACGATTCAAATTCTTTTATTTTTCTTAAGCAATAAACGACATCCCATGTCTTTTTTTGAATAATATTTATTTTATTTCATTAAACACGTTAAGGAAAAACTGAAATGGAAAATCTTTTAAAAAACTTAAAAATGACGAAACTTTTCGAAAGGTTTCGCCATCCCACGAACTGACATTTTCGTCGATATCCTCAAATAAAGCAATTAAAACATTTAAGGAATTATAAATGACGTTTACAGTACGCAAATTATAAGTCCACCGAGTTGGAGCAACGCGAGGTAATTTTTTAATATCAGCAAATTCATTATAGTGACTTTGCCTTTTAGTACTATTATTAAAGAAATTGGCTAATGTTTTTATATCGTTAAAAAAATGTTTTGTTTCGGGAATACGGTTACACGATTTTGAAAGTACTAAATTAAGAACGTGAGCGGAACACCAGACGTATGCAGCGAGATTAGTTTGTAGTTTGATTACAATGAACATGAAAAACTAAATAATAACCCACCTGGCGACTAGACTGTATCTTAATGTGTGTACAGTCTATACAACCCAAAACATTAGGAAATCGAGCTATTCTATAAAACTCTTCTTTTACATATTGTTTATTTTATTTATTTATTTATCATTTATGTACACAGACCAATAAAAGAAGCACAAATATAGAAAGACGTGTACAAAGGTACTGCTTATTTCTTTAAGAAATCTTTTCCAGCAGACCTGCGAAAGGATAAATAAGTTAGAAAAGTAGACAATAGTGTACAAGCATTGGAAAAACAGAAAGAGGTGAATTGTTGTTCTTGTGCAGTATCTGGGAATCGTATAAATTCATTTCGCAGGCTCACAATAGTCTCAGATACTCGCTTGATAATACGACTACAAGTTGAAACACTGACGCCGTTTACATATGATATCGATAATTATTGATTGCCCGTCGCATAAAATCTAAGAGCACATAGCAATTGATTAATCGGGGCCACAGATTTATTTCTGTAAAAATAAGATACAAAAATGTATGTAGATGCTACAATGGTAAGATGCACTTTACCCAATTCACTAAAAGGGAGGTACATACCTGTCGCCGTGGAATTCTAATAAATTTTCAATTTAGTGCAATACATATAAAATACTTTCTTTAGATAGCCTATATCGTATGAAGAAGTCTTTTTCATCATGTTTATGGAAATCCTTCGATCTTTCCCGATAAATACGTGGCCGCCTTAAGAAACTTCTACTACTCATTAATTCTACATCTTCTAATGCTTCTAAAGCTTCACAAGAGTGATCACTAAGCATTTTTTAATCTTGAAAATCTTGGTCGATCGCTTTTTTGAAGTAAATAACTTCAAAAAACTGTCATCTAAGTGTTAGGAGGCCGACAATCCACCACACTTGCTTTAGTTATCACTTAACCGTTGGTGAAATGAAAACAGTCCCTTATTTTGCTTTAGGTTGACACTTAAACGTTAGGGGCTACTGGTGAAAACGGGCATTAGACATTTAGTTTAAGTGTCTATACGCTTGGTAGCGCTAGCGCAGCGTTGTTAAAGAAATGTACTTACTAGTGTACTACATACGCCGGCACAATTAGGGGAACACTAAAAAAAGGTCGATTTTCTTTACAAAGTCAAGTAATACATATTTTTTTTAGTAACACAATTATTAGTTGTACTCAACCTAACAAAACTAAATGTTTTAGTAACTCACACAATATTTATTCTTGAAGAATTTAACAAAATTACAAATAAATAACATTGAACGATTTTTCGTTCTGATTGAAATCTGCCAAAAACTTTAAAGTTCACCCATAAAAGAAAATTTTAATACCGGGTATTGCCGCCACGGGCTCGAATTTAAGCCTGTATACGATTTCTCCTGCTTTGGATAACGTTGTCGATCAGTTCTTGGGGCAAGTTATTCCACTCTCCCACTAACGCCGATTTAAGTTCTTCCACATTGTTAGGGGCTGGATTTCTTTGTCTTCCCAGGTAGTCGCACACATGTTCTATCGGGTTCATATCCGGTGATCGCGCTGGCCGGCCCATCTGAGTGATACCTACTTCATTAAGGTAGTCACTCACTATGCGTGCAGTGCGAGGCCGTGCGTTATCATGCATGAGGCATGACATGGGGTTCTAACACTTCTGTAATGTACCGCTGTGCAGTTAGCGATCCATTACTGATGATCACTAGCTCCGTGCGGGCTCCCAAGCATATGCCACCTCATACCATCACTGACCCTCCACCATACGACACAGTTCCAGTGAAATTTGCTTGGCGATAACGTTCCCCTCGATGTCTCCACATTCTTTCCCTCCCATCCACTAAATTTACACAAAATCAGCTCTCGTCACTGAACAAAACACGGCCCCACTCACTTGTCCAATCTCGATGCTCTCGAGCGAATGCCAATCTTGCTACACGATGAGCTACCTCGAGTTTTGGAGCCTTTGCTGGCACGTAAGAGTTGAAACCAACTTCATTTAACCGTCTTCTAACAGTCCTTTCACTGACATTCACATTATGGACTTCTGCTAAACGATTTCGGGTCTGAACAGCTGTTTGACGACGATTTCGTAAAGTCTGCATGACCAAGAAACGGTCATCTAAGGCGCTAGTTGCCTGATTTCTGCCCTGCCCTCGTTTGCGCTCGTACGATCCAGTCTCCCTATAACGTCGGACGACGAGATAAATCACCGATGTCGATACACCCAATGCGCGACTGACTGAGCGATAGGTGTGCCCTTCCTCGATCATGGTTACAGCCCTGGCTGCAGAAGTTGCTGGTAAATCACTCATTTTGTATCGGAACAATGTGCACTATACAAATGTAAACAGTTAAATGACCTACAGTTCTCTTTAGCAGCATCCACTGAAGTTCTTATCAGAATGAGTAAAAAACGTTAAGTGAGCAAAATCTTAAAAAACCATAAATTCTTGTCAAAACACTTACAATAAGACTTGGGTGTACTTAAAGCAATCTGTTATGATGTTATTAACACTTAAACCAAAAGCACTCAGAAATATCCTACAATGTTACAAAAAATCAACCTTATTTTTGTGTTCCCCTAAGTATAAATGACAGATGGCGTTGTTTTAAGTTTTAAACACTTCACTTATCATTATTATTCATTGCTCTATAATTAGATTAATATACATATTTTATGTAAAAATAATTATTAATATTTTAAAAACAATATTATTGTGAATGTCTGTCTTAGATTCTCAGGGTAGGCAGTGTCTTTTTCTCTCTGTGGACTGCACGCCACTGATTAGATTGAGAACGTGAATTTAAATGTGTTATTATTTGTCTCAAGCGGTGTAGGTGGTCAAAGCTGCTGGCGCCAGTATTGGACGGATTTAAATGATTAACAGCGGGGTCGGAATGTACAAAATGTAACGCTCTAATAAGCATTTCATACCTCCTTCGTGTAAACATGCGACAGAAAAGCAACCTGTTATAGTTGTCATTTTGACGATCCCCAACATTTTCCAGAACGAAAAGAGGCACAAAATTTCGTGCAAGTTAGTGGGGAACCATTCAGACTGGAAAGCAGCAGATGCAATATTCGTAGCATACTGGTTCGTTTTAGTCACAAGTAGGTTTAAGACGTCATCGTCCCGATAGGAACGAAATGCATCATAACCCGCATTGAACACATGAACCGAACCAGAGCGCTCTACTTAAAAATTGTCTTCCTGACCTTGAAAGTTATCGATACGATACCATTCAAAGAGAAGGTTCTTCCAGTCGTGGGAGATCATCTGCTCTATTACTAGCGTCGAAAAATTCATCATTATGACTCTCGCAGCAGTGGACGGCGATAGGCTGAGATGATGATGATGATGACTCTCGCTAGCATTCTCTCTTTCAGCGTTTCTCTAAGCATCTTTCATTCTCGCCTGTCGTCTTCTCAATACATCCGTCGCCAAACTTAACAATTCCGGGGGTACGTCAGCATCATCTAGTCATAAGTATTACACTACCCACTGACCCTCTCGTTCGACCTTGGCTTGGATACACATGCCCACGCGTCCTCGCATACTAGCACCCGTTCGTCCTCCTCTCCGCCCAACTCTACGTCCACGTCTAAGCCCACTCCTTTCATTTCTATCAAGCTCCTAAGAGGCACATACTATGCATGGATATCCGGGTCTAAAAAGACGTTATCGCCGCCGTCAGCATCCAGTGGCGTCCCGTTTTCGTCGTACAGCCAGATGACAACAGTCGCGTTGAAAAATATCGGAAGATGACAAAATATATTTCTACTAGTTTCCGCCCGCGGCTTCGCCCGCGTGGTGTTTTGATGAAAAGTAACATGTTCTTTTTCATATTTTAGACTATCCAGCAACTGTCCGGTATATTTTCTGATTGACAATATTCAGGAGGATTGTGACCACAGTAGAATATTGGTTATTGAATTTTAAAGATTGAGTTTCTGATTGATCTGTGAAAAAGGAGGTTGATCGTGACAATCCAAAAAAAAACCGCTCTAAAAATTAAACATTAAAATTACACACTTATTATCTTACCGTTTTGATCTTCTGTGATTTCATTATAGTTATTTACTGCATTGTTCACTAGCTGCAGTAATTTTTTGCCGCGGCTTTCTTTAAACGTCTTGTTTTCCATAGTTGTATCCTAAAAATATTGAAGTCGGATAGTCAACATAGTAATAACATTAGATTACAAGAATAATTATAGCTCAATAGGGTATTAAAATGTAATGCGACTATTATGCATTCATTGTTCATTTGAAACTAATAAATAAATAATGCGCGGAACAGTCATAACATAAATAGGTCATCTTTTTTCTAACGGAATGTATATAATAATAAAAAAAACAAATGCAAAAGCACAAATCGGTCAAGATAATGTTATTGGTCGGATGTTCAATAAGCCATCGATACAATCCAATTCTGGATAAGGGGTCCGCCACTTATAAGGCCTGTACTCGTCGGTAGTGGAACGGGTGCAGTCCCTCTGCTTGTAAAATTTTCCAAACATAGGACTAGTTAACTCCGAAATGTGTGGCAGCTACTCTAATACTCCGCCGCGGGTGCTGTTCGAAGAAACTCAACACGTTATCTTCGAGAACTGGTGAATGAGCCAAGCTTGCGCATTGTTGCGCTGCTGCTAAAATGGCTTGCAGTCCTGGCACTTGCGGGTTGATCACACCTCGGTTACGTAACATTGGATATGGTTAGGCGCCGAGTATAGCTTCTCTTAACAGTATGTCTTGTCCAGGGGTTGTAATTGATGCGAGGTATGTGGAGGTAACATCAATAAATTAATTCCGTTGTTTTTGGCATTTACAATAATTTCATATGAAACATGGGTTTCGTGGTGATCTAATATAGGAATTACCAGTTGACGGTTTTACGCACTTGATAAAATGGTCTAAAGATTTCCTAAACATAAGCGTTGATCGACCGGAGAGATTGGCTTCAGCAATTGATCAGGGAGGGCTATTGTTCATCATAGTCTTAAAATGAACCCTAGGAAATACTATCATTGGTGGTACCGAATAACTTTCCGCATTTGTGCCATTTTCGCTGCGTTCCCCTGATGTAATTTTTTCTGCAAATTTTTAATTTGGAAAAAGTATTGGCATTTCTGGAAATATAACATACATACGGGTCGAATTAATAACCTCTTTTTTTTGTGTAATGCGATTAAAAGTTTCCTATTGGCAATGAGAAGCTATCGGTGGCTTAGGTTCCAGAGAGAGAAACCTCACAATGCTCGCCTTTTTAAATTCGACTTAGGTCGGTTAAAGAAAGTTGCCTTGTGGCAACGGGAACAGGATTCAAGCTACCGATGCAAGGTGGCCAGGGTCAGAGAGAGAAAACTCCTCACGATGCACACCTTGTCCAGAATTATCAAGACCAGAATATGCTGTTTTTTAATTTAAGTAAACCATCGAGTTTGGCAGTCAAGTTGCATATATCTTCACCTTCTTTTGCGAATTTTTCACTGTTTTTAGTCTACGTACTCTGGCAATGAGTTCTTTATATCACCTCGTTTCTGCTTGGACTTGTGGAATCTCAATTACTAAACTGCCATCTTCTGTTGCGGAATCTTCATCATGAGCTTAGAACTTCATGTACTCCAGTGGATCTCGCAGGATCGTAAGTTGTCGATGGCCAAAGTATGTTCCCATTTTCTTCATTATGCTGGCACCATCCGTTGTTAAGTTAACAACTTCATCTTGAAGATAAATATTAAACGCCGTTAAGTGTTCTCTTAGTAGGCCTTTTGTGATCATCATCTCATCATAATATCAGCCTATAGCTATCACCTGTTGGACATAGGCCTCTCCATATGTTTTCCAGCGCGACCGGATCATTGATTCCCGTTATTTTCACTACACCCAAATTTTTGGATATTTTAGTTTCTGATTTAAATTTTTATTGAATAAATTTAAAAATATATTTCATAACAATATAATAGCATAACAAAATGTCCTTTTGTTATGCTATTATATTTGTGTGAACGAATTCCTCTAAAAAACTTTGTGAGTTAAACAAGTTCCATTAAATACATGTTTTTATATTTTTTTTACAATACCGGTATTTTGTTATTGATCCCTTTTTAATACCGGTATTTGAATCTTGGAATAGTTACCGAGATCTCGGTATTCATGCCCTAATTCTAAAGCCTAGAAAAGTGACAAAAACAACATTTATTATGAATACCACTAACAAAAATTGAATAAATGACCGGACCATGGCCGTCTGTCTCCCACATACTTCCAAGAGCCAAAGACACTCCTGATTGAAACACTATTCATAGTAGTTTGTGTGCATTATAAAGTGTCATTCCTAATTAATAATATATCAAAAAATAACCTATTCCTATTTTCGAAATAAACAACTTTCTATTGCACAGCACTTAAAAAACTCACGACAAAGACCGTTACCGACTTTTTTTATGTGTGCGTTGATTAATTAAAGTTGATAAATTAAAATCGAATGAATTAATTTGGGCAGAATCCAATGGCACAGAGTTTTTGGAGCAAAGATATAATTATTGACATTACGGCAATGTCAATAATAAATAAAAATAATCATCAAAATAATCTAGGTGTCAAAATGCCTTAAACCACTTTACCCAACTAGTCTGTTACACAAAGTGGTAAGTAATATCAAAAACATGCCAGTTTCTGATATCCCTAACGAGTAGGGAAGAGCTGAAAGTATTCTGAAGCTCCCAACACTTTGTGTGGTGAGCTCCTATAAAAATTCAAGGCGTTCATGAAGAACACGTTTCGAAGGTGAGTTAAGGCAATGGCGGCGGCCGGCGAGGTAACCAAATCGGTGTAACGAAACCATTGCGACTTCTATTTTGACTACTATCGCCATCTAGGGAAGTGCCCAGCAAAACAATTTTCAGCTAATAATGACAGATTTCTGTTTAATAACATACATTATAATTGTTTGGCTTAAATTAAGTAGGTTTGTTAGGTCAATTTATTTTATAATTTCTTTATAAAGTATATCAGTGAAGGATTTTTTCACAAAATGTAAGCAGCGCCTCTGGCGGAACACTCACGCTTTGATTGTCTGCGCGCTGTTTCCAGATAACATAGCGTGCAGTGTTAAATAGTCTGTTTTGTTCTTTGTTATATATAACATATACATATAACACATATTGTATTTATTTATACTTCTGTTGATGATTAAATTAAACGATCAACTTGATTACTTAAATGTATATTAAAATTGAAACGGCTTAATGTTAAAAATTTACATCGAGTCTAGGTGGGCGGCGCATTGCGCAATGCGCCGTTTAATTTAATCATCAACATATAGTACTGCAATATTTTGAAGAAATTTCAATTGGGAAAAGGAAAAATCCCGTGACCCTACTGTGTCCTGCTGGCGTCGGTGGCTGTCTGGAGGAAAAAGGAGCCTGGCTGTCTGCACCTGCACTGCAAACTAGAGATGAGTTGTAACAGGTAAAACACGATATCTGTTATCACTGTAATCCAAATATCTGTTATTAAATAACAGGCTGTTATTTTAGTACGACGATATATACGGGTTTAAACCTTAGTCTAAAATATTCTTTATGTTTTTTTGTTTAAATCGAGAACCGTTTAGAAACTAAGGAAACTAAATAATTAAAATTGTTGTCTTCCGGTTATGACTGAAACACTAGAAAAGTGCTGGCACACCGCCTTATTTTAATTTAACGATGGTATTAAACACATCCCTTCATACTTTTTACAGGCTTGGGACTGTCAGTGTTCTATAAAATAAACGTTACATATTTACGTTTCATACGTACGTGCATTTAGAAGTGTTCAATTCACTGTATGTACAGTCAGCACCAAAAGTCGATGAACAGAATCAACTTGACAAAACACCTGTTCACAATAAAATGCCATAAGTTATACAACACAACTAGGAAACAAAATAGCCTGTATACCAGAAATTTACAAAAGTCGTTAAACACGAGTATTTCAAAAGTATCTGTGCACTAGTATTCCTAAAGTCGCTGTGCACCATCAATCCAAATGTCGCTGAACATCATTGTATCAAAAGTCACTAAACAGCAAATTTCACCTGACTAAACTAACTACTACTAAATATAGAAACTGCTGATATTATTATTATAGAACAAAGTGTTGGGTCTAAATAAAAGTATAATTAAAAACGTAATCATTTATTTATTAATAGCACAATCAAAAATTCAAAGAAAATATTTTAGATATTATAATATAAATCTTAACGCAAAATCAAAAATTTTAATATATAAATAATAATTAATAGCGGGTATGGCCTCCATTCGCGTCTATTACTGCCTGGAGACGTTCGCGCATATTACCTACCATATTTTTACAAATATTTTGGCCCCTAAATCTCTCCCAAATTTCTGTTGCATGAGCTATTATATTTTGTCGGGTGCGGAGTGTATCGGGATCCCATGCTTGCACCATAAGAGCCCACAAATTTTCTATGGGGTTGAGGTCCGGGCTCTTCGGCGGGAATGGAATCTCCATAATTTGCTCAGTGTTTTCATTAAACCATACTCGGCATACACGTGCTTTATGAATTGGACAGTTATCGTGAACGAATTTTATTGGCCTCTCTTCTGGCAACATAACTTGTGTCGTCGGCAACAAAACATCGTTCAAAATATCTATATAGCCCGCGCTATTTAATCGACCTCCTATCTCGATTAGTTCTCCAGGGCCACCAGAGCACATCCAACCCCAAAACCCAACAGATATTCTGCCACTGGCACGGTTATCGATTATATTACGTTCTGCATATCGAGTATTATTTATGCGCCAGAGCGACATACGACCATTTTCGGTAGAATGAAATGTTTTTTCATCCGAAAATATGACATTTGTAAAATCATAATTCAAAAATCTTTGCGCAAATTCGAGTCTTTGCAATTTGTGTCTTGCTGTTAACATGAGTTTTTTGGCTGGTACTCGGTGATGAATACCTGCTTCGTGCAGTCGGCGCCTTACTGTATTAAGGGACAAGTTATTATTGATGGCTATTACATCAGTACGAGTGAAACCGTTATTTCTGAAAGCGTTAATAATTGTTTGGTCTTGTTGGCGAGATGTTTTTCTAGGTCTTCCTGTTTTTTTGAACTCCCTTATGTGACCATCGTCATCCCAACGCCTTAACCAAAGATATACGGTGGTGCGCTGAAACAATGTTTAGCTATGATTAGACATAAACATATATTTCTTTCTTGCAATGATGCGACTGAGTACTTATCGGGTAAGTAATAGATGCACCCACACTTATCAATATGTGCTTGAATTTTACCAAATGATTGATTTAATAATAAAAATATAACACTAACTCGTTCTGGCAATCGATTCCTAGACTTTTTGATCGATTTTATGTAAAAATATCAAATAAATAAATGTTATTTATTTAAAATTAAAACTGTTTAATTATTAAAATGCTTTAGAAATAATGCACACTTTATTTGTTTTTATTAATTACAGCAATCTTAATACCTACTTACAATTATTGTTAAACATGAATGCAAATATGATATAATATTATACGTTTTATTACTTACCGAAACTCCTAATTCTGCAGCAATTTCTGATACATTGTATCCTTGTTCTTTCAAGAGAACAATTCTGTGACGTTCATGCTCCGTAATATGCACATTATACGGCATTATTGTGATATTTATCGATTGATGTACCTCAATAATATAAATAAACAATTATGCACTTACAAAACCTTTCAATTACTTCAGACTACTATAAGGGTACTCAGAAAATATAACACCAACGTGTATTTATGAAATTCTTTATTTTTCAGTCCGTTCTTACAAAAGTTCACATCTCAATTCCCCCGCTCAATCCGACCCCCCGCGTTGTTTTTTCTTTTTTTATTATTTTTTTTATAAACCCACCGTCGCGGCGTCGTCAGTATGGCCAGTGTCATCATTGAAATCAGAATCAATTTAAATCAAGAAAATGAATAAAAGAAATAAACTTAGGATTAAAATTAATAAAACCTTACACTACGACAATCATACGCTAGACTAAAATTATCACAAGTCATGTGAATAGAAATAATAAATTAAAAATTAAAGGAAGGTAGGTTTTGTAAGATTCGCGCAAAGTAAATTACAAGTACCGTCACAATAATCGCTTCGTAGATCATTAGAGTTATGTTTATGTTATTTCATATTATAGATTAGTATGATTACTGACAATAAAATATAATTGCTTTGTAAATAAGTATTGAAATAGATACTAACGTGTTCACATACATTATTAAGGTCAAGCAAACACTGTCCCAAAAGTAGCTGAACAACATAAGCGTCAAAACTATATTAACACACGGCAACATTAAAAATATACTTTGTTAACCTATTTTTGTCTTTACTGCTGTTTAGTGACTTTTGATACAATGATGTTTAGCGACATTTGGATTGATGGTGTACAGCGACTTTAGGAATACTAGTGCACAGATACTTTTGAAATACTCGTGTTTAACGACTTTTGTAAATTTCTGGTGTACAGGTTATTTTGTTTCCTAGTTGCGACTATAACTTATGGCATTTTATTGTGAACAGGTGCTTTGTCAAGTTGATTCTGTTCATCGACTTTTGGTGCTGACTGTACATTACTATTAAATAATTAATAAATTATTACCTATTCTATATCCTACATGACTATATGATTTTCATCACTAATAACCTATTCTATATTTTACAAACTGCCTAATTTATATATTTACATATTTTGATTGAGAAAAATTTGTTGCTGCAATTTCCTTATTCCCAACCGGGGGTCCGCCTTTCATTAAGGATATTACCCGCAGCAGAAAATACCCTTTCGCAAGGAACGGATGAAGCCATGGCGTTAAGCTTTATGGCTGCTATTTTATACAGTGTGGGATTAATTGATTTATGCTCTCTTATTCATATTCATATTCATATATTTATTTTTCTCTCCACCATGTTAGACGGCATTCGGTTCTACCAATGATTTTGTCATCGTGATATCTTTGCACCTCTATGATCGCACGGGATTGAGCTGTGCCCTCTGGTTGGATACCTTGCATTCTCCGCTCAAAATCTTGCCAAATGGACTTGGTTTGGCTGGCAGAAGACGTCGTTGGTTCGGTGGGTTGGACATTGACGTCATTTGGAGTCGCTGTATCACGCGATTGTAAAGCTGTTACTAATGCAACCATTCTCCTTTTCGTTTCTTCAGCCACACGAGGGTCATCAAAATAAAATTATAACCTAGGGTCTAGAAACATACAGTTCCCGAACGTTTTGCTTTGGTTTAAATTCAAAAACCTTCGTATCCATAAAGCCCCGCGCGGTGCCCGGGCACCGCACATGTCCACTCGACTTTAACACTTGAAATCACTGTTTACAAACTACTTTTGTATAAAGAAGTTGAGTGACATGTGTCGTTTGTGACATTTTCTATGTCGTGAACCAAAAACGAAACGTAATCTACGCGCCATTATTTAAAATTTGATCATGACATTTGTCATTTGCGCGGGCCGTTGCGCAGTGTGGTGCAGTGTTGTTTTTTGCGGATTTCACAAATTTGTCTGAGGTTAGTGCTGTTTTTTCTTACTAATGTGATTATTTTGTTTATAATTATGCTATTTAGGTAATTAGTTGTAAGAAATACATTGTTATAACAATTAGATAAAGCCAGATAAAATCCGTTAGAATGTTTAGGAATTCCGAGTGATTTATTGTGATTTTGTTTAGTAAATACAGTAAAATGCATTATTTATATGCTATTAAGTAATTGTGCACGGTTTGACAACGATTTATTCATGTATTTATCCATTTTTTGGAAAATAATAGTAAGCTAAAATTTGTTGTTATTTATAAAAAAAATATATAAACATGGCGGAATGTTGATGAATGTCCAGCGCGCCATATTCGTCTTTATGCTTTTAGTTATAAAGTCTAAATCCGCGTGATTTTTTTTCGCTCATTTTTTTGTTACGGAATGTAGTGTGTCGATAAATGTACGATATATATTTTTTTATCGATAGTGATGATTGTGCACTGTAATGATTTTTTATATGATTTTATTTAATTATTTTTATTATGTACTTATAATAATATTACGTTTTGAATATTTAGTAATTTTTATCGATAGTGATGATTGTATATTATAATGATTTTATTTAATTATTTTTATTACTTATAATAATATTAGGTTTTGAATATTTAGTAATTTTTATCAATAGTGATGATTGTATATTGTAATGATTTTATTTAATTATTTTTATTACTTATAATAATATTAGGTTTTGAATATTTAGTAATTTTTATCGATAGTGATGATTGTATATTATAATGATTTTATTTAATTATTTTTATTACTTATAATAATATTAGGTTTTGAATATTTAGTAATTTTTATCAATAGTGATGATTGTATATTGTAATGATTTTATTTAATTATTTTTATTACTTATAATAATATTAGGTTTTGAATATTTAGTAATTTTTATCGATAGTGATGATTGCATGTTGGAATATTTTTTTATTATAATAATAAAATGTTTTGAATAGATAGTATAGTGTTTCGATAGGTATAGTTTTCTACGTTTTGTTTTATAGAATGTCAGCTTGGCGTGTGGCAAGTGAGGAGGCGCCTCAAGACTTTATCGCCCTTCTCTACAACAGGGAAGACGAAAGTGGCGATGAAGGTGGTGAGGTGAGTGGATGTGAAGAGGAGAGCTGCGATGAGTCGGAAATAATTGACGATGAGGTAAGTATATAGTATGCAATGTTACAATACTCATTGCTTACTCTTGTTTGGTTTATTACTACTGCTTATCATATGGGGACTCGAGCCCTGGTGTCAGTTTCTATCCATGGTGATGTGTATTTATTGTAATTTTATTTGAATGGTTTTGGATACAAATATGTGTTTGTTCTTTTGTGTTTGCGGTGGGGTTTATTGCTTGGGTGGTTGGAACTAATGCTTATAATGTACTTATAGGTTAACGAATGCCAGTCGCCAGAGGCTCCGCAGTACTCTCCTCTCACGTCCCCAGAGCGCCGCGACAGGTTGCCGTCAATGGTAATGTATCAGTTCTTTATCTTCAGTCACAAATTGCAATAAAGAAAATAAAATAAATTATTAGGTTTTTTATAGTGGCTACTTTATTATAACAGGCTCTGTGACAGGACAGGTAGTAAGTACGACATAATTTAGGAGTCACTTTTTCTAAGCAATTTGTATTTGTAAGACCACCAACTATATTTTAGGATTGATAAATACTATCTGCTTCTCTCTTTAGCGTTGTTCAACCGCTTAAGTAAGAGTGAGAAAAAACATGTTTATAGTGAAAAAATAACAGGTAGTGTCACACACACACATTAACCCTTATCGTATGATTTTTTATTGCGGCCAGAAAAAATTGTTTCCTGGTAGGTATATAGGTATATATAACATACAAAAATAATGAAAAAAATCTGGTATAAAAAAAATATGTATGTAGACAATTGGCAACACTATGCGTTAAGTACTAAATTTATGCTTACATATTTGTAGAGGCCTATAAATCAAACTAATCTAAAAATAAATAATAAAAAGACTATTTTGAAATACTTGCCACCTTACATTTAGTACACTCAGTCCGCGAAAAACCTTTACAACCGGGAAGTTTGCATCTATTTTTAAAAGTGCATCTTTTTTCTCCGTGGCCTAAGCCATCAGTCCGCACGTCTCTTGGAGGAACGGGTTTCATTGGACCCCGATGTCTTTTTGCTTCTATCTCCCGATCTATAGTAATGCTTGAAGGTCTTCCTCTTTTGGGTTTAGTATTTTTTTTATAATTGCATAAAGTCTCCGCAAGATCTGATCTGTAATCACCTAGTGTCATGTTTGGGTGGCCTTTTTTTAAGTATAAAGTACCCATGAATTTATTACCGCCATGTCGATCATGTGATAAAATAATCGAATGTACCATTTTCGACTTTTGATTCGAATTTTGTAGCGGCCCAAATAACTGTCCATCAAATCTACTCCACCCATGTGGGCATTGTAATCTTTTAAAATTTTTGGACAGGCAACAGAGACTTTTTTCTTTTGTTTTTTATCAATTTTGCTGACAGTTTCTGCTGGTTCGGAACCAACATAAGTAGATGCCAACGTAACAAGCTTATTATCCTTCCAACAAGTTACCGAGATATCTACACCTTCATAGTCTGCTACGAGTTCCTCATATGATCCCCTTGGAACAGAGTCCTTCATGAACTCTTTTACTACCGGCAACTTACAGGTTTTACCGAGGCGGTTCCTCTGAATTGTGCCCAATGCATTATATACCTTGAGTATGTAGGTAATATAACAAAGGGATTGACGAATAAAAATTATCAAAATAAATTATGTGATTCATTCTTCGTGGAACTGGACGGCACAATCTGATGACTGTGTTGCCTACTTACCCCAAGGTCAGGTTCATCACTTAAGTATGGAATATAATAATAATATAATATAATATTTTCAATATCTTTCTCTGCCAACCGCTTAGACATCCTAAAAAGTGAAAAAAGAACTAAAAGCCCAAATCCAAGAAAATAATAAGCATGCACATAATATGCAACAAACGCATAATGTAGACATTTAGCAACATACAGTTTTATTATTATTTTTATACAAATATAATAAAATTTATAACTAAAATATAAAAAACCAATAACTTACCTAATAAGAATTCAGTATTTATATTTCTTTTATAAGAATTTGCACTGGTATATCAATGAATAAAAAAATACGGGAACACTTCTTATAACTCTATAAACTTAGTAGACCGCCAAATAGAAATGTCAAAAATAAATTAGATTTGCCGCCGAATTGCATAATTTCTTTTTAGACACTCAATATATTTATTATCTATGGTCGTCAAAGTGCGTTCGGATACACATACCACAAGACTTCACAATAAAATAACGTGATATTTGGCAACAAGATGCATTTAAGGTTTAACATGTGGTAACAGTTCAACGAAGTCGAACAGAACAGTAATGTAACAGTGTATATGTTGGGTAAGCCACGGTAACAACGTTTGAGGGACTGTTATTAAAGTAACAGATAAAATAAGTATCTGGTATCAATTGTTATTTGTTATCTACGAATAACTGTTACTTTTAGCTGTTATGATAAATACGCCTCACCTCTTCTGCAAACCTCTGCGGCCCGGCGTGCCTGAGCTCGTGTTGTCTTCGTGCTCCGTTCGCCGTGTCGTCGCCTCGTCGGTACTGCCTGCTTCTGCGCTGTAAAACTCAGTGTCAGTCAGTCGGTGCTGTTTACACCTGCGGTGCAATTCTCTGCGTACCTGAGCACGTGTTGTGTTCGTGCTCCGTTCGCTGTGTCGTCGGTGCTGTCTGTCTACGCCTGCATGCGAAAGTAAGCCCGTTCTATAATTTCCTTTGTCCCTACCTATTTTCCTTAATTTTCTGTTTGGTGTGAATGCTTAGCAGCTTTCGAGCGTCGGGGAGGTATCCAGCTAGTAGCTAAAAATATATTCCTCGCATTTATAATCTCTTACAAAAAGCACTGCAAGCTAACCTAGCCTAACACCACGTGCCGCTAAATTGCACGCTTGAACAAAGGTCTACTATTATTTTGTTTCTTGCACAATAGTTCTCTTTATTTGTCAAGTTATCGTAACTTATCAAGTCCGTGAAGTGCACGTTTTGCTTTCTTGCACGAATAGCTATCCCCATTTATCGAGTTATCGTAAATCATTAATTCCACGAAGTTCACGATTATTGCATCCCATTCAACGAAATCTGCCGACTATTCCAGCTTGGTGACTCTGCGTGCCTGAGTGCTTGGTCCTTCGTGCTCCGTTCGCTGTGTCGTCGGTGGTGTCGGCGGGCTTGACTGCGCGGCGGTCTGCCGCGCCCTGCGTACGCTGCTCACGCGTTAGCCGAGCTCGCAACGACGGTTTGTTTGCTGGACTTAAGAGGTGGGATTGCAAATTATGCTGAACTAACGTTCACTATCAAGTGATAGTGTTTTGTCAACGTTAGTTCAGTTAGGAATTTATAACCCAACTCATTATTGACAAATTATTTAAGTGTAGCGTGTAATTATTAATTTCCTACATCACAATTCTAAAATACTTAATTTAGAAGCCTTGTATTGGTAAACATGTTGGCCCCCCATTCGGTTGCCTCTCCTAATGTAGACAGTAGGTAATGACAGTTAAAAGACGTTATTCCGTAGACGTGCGGGAATTAGGAGTCGAATAACAATTTATAGGAATTATGTAGATAATTTTAAACTTCAGAAGACTCCTAGTAATGTAGACATTAGAGAATTAACATTAAGACTTGATCAATTACAAGAACTAGTGTCTAAATTTGATACAACACA
This sequence comes from Trichoplusia ni, assembly GCF_003590095.1. Lineage (NCBI taxonomy): Eukaryota > Metazoa > Arthropoda > Insecta > Lepidoptera > Noctuidae > Trichoplusia > Trichoplusia ni. Next base: position 4,013,513 of record NC_039497.1, read on the forward strand.
GTCGGAAATAGAAGAATTAGCTCCTAATTTAGATGAACAAATGTCAGAAAGAGATAGTACAGAAAGTGAATTTTATTCTTTGATTTACGTGGCACAGGCATTTATAGGGTGCCATTCTAGTGTACCAAAACAATTATCACAAAAAAAAACCGACTTCAAATTAGTTTCAGTATTGCGTTTTTTGTAAAACTTTGTAAGTGCCCTTGAACATTATTTTTTTCGAAATAGTTTTTATAACCTTTGTAGTGAGTACAGGCGTGATAATATGTTGTGTGATGGCGTAAACAATGCTTAGATATGCTATAGCAACAATTGCGGTTAATCTGCTGTTATTTATTGAAGAGTTCCCCCGATTTCTACAAGATCTCATCATCAGATATTGAGATGGTGATAATGGGACCACACGGGAAGCACAAGCTTTCAAATAAAAAAAGAATCATGAAAATCGGTTCACCCAATCGCAAGTTACGAGGTAACAAACATAAAAAAAAAACTGTCGAATTGAGAACCTCCTCCTTTTTTTGAAGTCGGTTAAAAAGAAGACAATGAGTCTATAAATTCTAATAAATCAAGCTGTAAATTGAATAGTTCAGTTAAATTGCCTACCGTTAACTTGCCTACTCTTGATGGTAATTATTCTAAGTGGTTAGAGTTTAGGGATACATTTGATTCCCTGATAAACAAAAATGAGTCGATCCCAATTATTAATAAGTTTCATTATTTAAGAAATTCATTAGTTGGTCGCGCTGTAGCTGTGAGATCAGTAGAGTTTTCCGAAGGAAACTATCTGATAGCGTGGAAATCCTTATGCAATAGATTTAACAATAAAAATATACTTATTAATAATCATTTACAATCGTTAGTTAATATCAACACAATACAAAAGGAATCTTTCAAGGCATTAAGATACGTAATTGATCAAATTCAAAAGAACTTGCATGCTTTAAATATTTTAGAAATTCCCACTACAGGATGGGATCAATTAGTAATATTTTTGGTTTCATCAAAACTAGATCCCAGAACAAATAGCAAATGGGAGGAATATAAACCCTCATTTATTCGTTAATATGTCGGAAACGAATCACAGAAGCAGGCGAGATAATCATAGATTGTGTGTAAGAAAGTCCAAAACCACTCTGATGCACAAGAGTGTTTTCTGCATGGCGCCTATTATCTATAATCACATACCTAAACAATTCAAAGAAGTCAATATTTTTCAATTTAAAAAAGCCTTGAAGAAGCTATTAATTCAAAAATGTTATTATAGTATATCCGATTTTTTATTAGACAAACTGTCATAATATGTTACCAGGCAATAAGGCCAAATATCTACTGTTTTTATTTTCATTTTTTATATAAATTCTAATTTTGTTATTTTCGTCTAGTTAGTAAGTTATTTTGAAGTTATTGTATATTGTGCATACTAACATGTAATTGACATGTCAATACTAAAATTTTGCACGCCGCAGTATGTGGCAGAATATGACAGAACTGTTTATTGTGTATACCAACTTACCACATTGTAATAACTCATGTTCTTGCAAATAAATGTTTATTATTATTATTATTATTATACTTTATACGAACTATGTCCTCCCTTCTGAAGGGGTTTTTACATCTAATCACACGGACCTTAGTCAAGTGCAATTAGAGTTTATATGAGTGTAGTATAGGCAGTGGAGATGGCGGATGTGGTGAAGAATTTTCGGGTGAGTCGACAGGTGTTCAGTATCACAGCTTTCTGAAGGGTGTTAAACGTGTACTTCGGTATATCCAGAATATCAAGACAGCGCTGTAGACTCTTCGGTATGATTCCTGTTGCCGAGATGACGATAGGGACTACATGAATGGTTTCTGCCCGCCACTGGCGCTTTAACTCAATCGCTAAATCTTGATATTTTGACAACTTTTCAGATATTGTAGCCTGTATATTATGGGTATTGGGAACAGCTATGTCAATTAAGTATACAGTTTTACTAGTTTTTTCATGCACTGTGATATCAGGTCTATTATAGTGGATAGTTTTGTCTGTTATTATAGTTCTGTCCCAATATATTTTACAGCTCTGATTTTCTAAAATTGTGTCCGGTTTATATTTATAGTAGGGAGACTTTTTCGCAATAAAACTATGTTTATGTGCTAAGTGTTGGTGTACTATGGCAGCTACCTGATCATGGCGGTGTTTATAGTCGGTTTGGGCAAGAGACCTGCAAGCGGAGGTAATATGTTGTATTGTTTCAGAGGAAGCGTGGCAATGTCTACACATGTCTGTACGTTGGTTTGGGTTTCGGATTATATATTTTTGGTAATTTCGCGTATCAATGACTTGGTCCTGGATCGCCATCATAAACGCCTCTGTCTCCGGGAAGAGTTCGCCGCGTCGCAACCATGCGTTCGACATAACTTTGTCGACATGTGGTTGCTGCAGGTCGTGACGATGTCTGCCGTGAAGAGACTTCTGTTGCCATAATGTGATTTTCTCCGACTTGTCAAGAATACGTTCATTACGCTGTGGGTCTCTATCAGTAAGGTTAAGTGGGGTGTAGCGCTTATCTGCGAGGGAAACTATTTCGTGAATTGACGATTGTCGCGAGGTGTAATAGAAATATTGTCTCAGAGTGGTGATTTGTTTATTATGTAGGTTATTGATGTCAATAATTGCTCGCCCTCCTTCGTCGCGTGGAAGGGTAATCCTTTGCACACAAGACCTAGGGTGGTGCTTCCGGTGAGCCGTTAAGGTGGTATTTATAACTCGCTGTAGATTATGAAGGTCGTTTTGGGTCCAGTTTATAATACCGAAAGAATACGTTAAAACGGGGATGGCGTAGCTATTTATAGCCTTACAAAGATTAAGAGAGTTAAGTTGCGAACGGAATAATATATTAAGACGGTGTTTAAATTTCTTTTTAAGCTCCTCCTTACTTCCTTTTTGGTTTATTTGTCTCGCCTGGAGGAAACCTAAATATTTATAAAAAGTATTTGGTTCCAATGGCTCGATATAAGCGCCTGATTCTAGTAAATAACTATTTTGTACTACTTTGCCATGTTCAACCGAAAGAGTTTTACATTTATCTATACCGAAATCCATATGAATATGATTTGAAAAAGTTTGAGTGATGTCTGCTAGATGATGTAATGATTGTGGTGTGTCGCTATATAACTTAATATCATCCATATACATTAAATGTGTGAGAGTTGTTTGTTTATGTGGTGTGGATATATGAAAGCCATAAGAAGAGGTATTAAGCAAGTATGAAAGAGGATTGAGTGCAAGGCAAAACCATAAAGGGCTGAGGGCATCGCCCTGGAAAATTCCTCGGCGTATCGGGATTTCAGATGTCTGAAAGCAGGTCTTTCCTACTGTTTTAAGCTTAGTGACCCAAAACTGCATGGAGGTTTTCAGGAAATTAATAATAACTGGGTGAACTTTATAGTGTTTAAGAACATGGATGAGCCAACTATGGGGAACAGAGTCAAAAGCTTTGCGGTAATCAATATACATGGTGTTAATATCCTTCTTCATCGCAATAGCTTGCTTCATAGTAACAGAATCTATAATAAGTTGTTCCTTGCAGCCCTGACTATTTTTGCGGCATCCCTTTTGTTCCTCTGAGATGATGTTATTTTCAGAGGTGTGTTGGTGTAAGAGCTCTGCAATACATCCTGTAAGTAGTTTGTAGATGGTCTGTAGGCAAGTTATGGGTCGGTATTTAGCGGGATTATGGAGGTCTTTCTCATCTTTGGGTATCATGTATGTAACCCCTTGTGTGATGAATTTTGGTATTACCTCTGGAGTCTGAATAAAGTTGTTAATATGTTTGTAAAGTAAGGGGTGCATGGTGGTGAATTTTTTATACCAGAAGTTATGAATGCGGTCGCTTCCTGGCGCCTTCCAGTTATGAGCTTTATTGAGTACGCGTATAAATATATCGACGGGAATATGCTCAAATTCCATCGGTGCAATTGAATTTACGAAATTGCGATCTGCCTGAAGCCACTCTGCATCAGTGTCATGGTTAACTGAAACAGACCATATGTTGGACCAGAAGCTATGCATTTCATTCTCTGTAGGTGTGTTTGGTGTCGTATTTTCTGGAGATCTAATACGCTGTTTGTCTAATAAAAGGTTTCTGTAAAACTGTCTCTCATTGTTTCGAAATTGTGCATTTTGAGTCTTACGCAATGTGCAGTTAAGGTACCTCTTCAATCTATTTGAAGCTGCATTGAGTTTCTGTTTAAGAGTATCAAGAAATTGCTCGTCATTTATATTAGGTTCTTCATACTGTTATTATTATAAAGGTAATTTGCCACACCTGCCTTCTCTAGAACAATTTATAAGATTTTTAGAAAAAACAGCTTTAATTTTAGAAACTGCAAATGGTGGTCAAAATTATGCTGGTAAACATTCTAATTACAAAGAAAATAAATCTGTCGAGTCTTTATCAACTAGTATAGTAGGTTCTAATTCTAAGGCATGTGTTATTTGTAAAAAAAATCATTTTTTGTATCAGTGCCGTAAATTTAGGGCAATGACATTAAATGAAAGGCTCTGTGTGGTACAGGAGAAGAATCTGTGTCACACATGTCTCCGCAGTGGAAATGATAGCACATCATGTCAATTAAAACTTTCTTGTAGGATTTGTAATGCAAAACATAATACAATATTACATAGACACAGTACCATTTCAAATGTAGTTAAAGAAAATATAGAAGGAACTCAGCCTGCTAGTACAAGTACCAATGACCTACCTGTTAGTTTGTCAGCCCACTTGCCGGGCCAAGTTCTTTTGTGCACTGCACAGGTAGAAATTATTAATAATACTAATCATAGCTCTATTATTGCTCGGGCTTGACTGTATTCTGGAAGCCAGTGTTCATTTATAACAAAAAATCTTAAAGAGAGGCTAGGTTTGAACTCTAACCAAGTAAATAAATTTAATGTTACAGGAATAAATAACAATATTGCCTGTGAAATTACAGAGCGATGCAGTTTAATGTTAAGATCACGAGTAGGCTCATTTAAAAGGTCTATAGATTGTCCAATTATGCCTAAGATTACTGGTAAATTACCCTGTGTTCTGCTACTTTACCAATAACACTTGTGACAATAGCATGTGCCTCTGTTCTTCCAAAAGTTAATTCTGATGCAAGCTTTGATTCTTGGGCAACTGATTGTATAAGATCCTTTAGATCATCTAGCTAAACTAAATGGTAGATTGTGCTCTGCTAGGAAACATGTAATCTTTATTTCTCCAGACTTAATTTTATCTGTGAATGACTTTGATACAGACCCAGGCAACATTGAAGTAATATTAGGTTGAAGTATTGCACAAGAAGGTAATTAAAAATAAAAGCATCAACAGGACTGTACTCATCATGCAGCCGGGCTGCAAAAAAAATCTGAAACCATAACCTTCGCATCTGATAATTAAATAAACTTCATTCACTAATCACGATAATAAAGTAAAAAAATATTTACATTACATTAATCTTTCTTACACTTTATTAGAGAAGCATGTAAATAATTGAAAGCATGTAAAAAATTACCAGTATAGTAGACCACACAAACCTTTAATATTATTCTTATGTTTAATAGATAAGGCATGGTTCGTCAAAACCCTTTTACCTCCACCACATTTCAAGTCACACTTACATAAATTACAATAACAATAGTAATCTCCTTTGTTGCTTTTTTTTTTAATCCAACCTGAATAGTTGTTGTCTTTTTCCCACAAGTGTGAGTATTTTTGTTCATAATGCAGCTTTCTTTTTTTAGTAGGAGTAACATTCTGGTCTTCCTCACTGTCACTGCTTATTTCCATAATTGAATCCAATTCAATGGTGCAGGTTTTTTAGGTTAGATCAAAATTCACTTTGGATGACGGTTTACTACACACTAGTACACACAAAGTCACGTTAGACGTTACATTTCAAATTTTATAACCCATGTGTCATAGACTACAGTTCTATAGTCACTCGGTTTTTAAAATGAATGGCCCGACACGTGTTGAATGGCAAGGCGTGTGCGTTAGTATGAACCGGAACGTTTATTAATTGTTTTTGCGAAAGTAAAGGACATTATGCCCATTCAGTCTATTTTACAAATTAGGATAATTTTGATAGAAAATACGTAGATTCTGGCACTGAAGTTCGTAGGTTTGCAAGGAAGGCTTAAAATACGTAGATCTACAAAGACGTAGAGTTGGCAACCCTGTTTATAATGGTCTTGCCGTACATCTACAGTTTCTGCTACAGGTCTTATATCTTTGTTATTTGATCATATAAATTTTGTTCATTTGTCTCAATATCTGTAATCAATTCCTTGATACTCCTAATGGCTCTGGAACAGGCTAATGCATCTTAGAGATGTATATTTTTGAAACGAGATCCAAAAGAGTGGCGGCAGCTGTTTCTGTTTGCAGCAATCGTTTTTTTATTTCTTCAATGACCTTATTTTTCAAATGTTCTCCAATTGTCTGTTTTGGTTCGAAGTAATTAGAGTATAAATAAATATTATATTCGCAACTGCGAAAAAATCATCCAGCGACAGAGCAAACAGAAAGTATTTCTTTTTCTATTAAACATTGTGAAATCTTTTTATTTCCAGTTGTCAATTATGATCAAAGTATTCCTTCCCAAACGAAACCTGATATTCACCAAAATTCCAGAATGGATTCCATTCTAAGCATAAGATGCTTTACAGCAAACATTTAAGAAGCACATGCTCATATGAGAAGAAGTTGTTCAGAGCAGCTGTACCTGATGTACAATGCCATACGGTTATTACAATTACCATACCATAGAGAGGTTGCCGTAATCACCACGTTTGGCAGACGCCAGGCAGGTTGGCGATCGCAATAAGGTTGTTAAAGTACTCCGAGAATGCTGCTGCCCATTCTCATGTGAATCCCTTAGTCGCTTTTTATAACACATGGGAAGAGACGGGGTGGTGCTATTCTTTATGTTTGGTGCCACATGGGACTGCTTTAGCTTATATGTATACTGTGGCCATGGTAGCGCAACTGGTGGCCACGGAGATAGAACCCTTATAAGTGGCTTACCTCAACTATGACTTATTTTAAACATAATTTGAGGATTTGGATCAACCTTTCATTTTCAGGAAACAACAATTTCTAATCTGTCAGATTAACCCGCCATTTATTTATTTATAAAAAACATTAAAAGCTTACAGTTCATAAAAACCAAGGCGCTTAAATGCTAAACATTACTTAACGTTCATATTAAACACAGAAAATTAAAATCAAGTAGCTACCAACAATAAAATAAGAATATAAGACACTTAAGCCATGTTTGAACCTGTTGCCGGTCCATCTGTGCATCGTAGCTCCCAAAGGAATTAAGATATTTTTCTTTAGTTTTTTTTTATTAACCCTTTAACCGCTTGGCTAAATATCAATTGTCGTGCCCCTAGCGCGAGGCTACAAATCGACAAAATAATACCTACAATAAATAAGGAGGGGCAATCGTTGTATCGATAAAAAAAGTCAAAATTTTTTTTATGTTTTTATTTTAAATCAGCCTTATGGCTTCTACAAACAGGCGCGACACAAAGAAACCGTTCCGTACAACACGGTTCCAAATTTGAACAATCAATAGGATATGTAGGTAGTTAAGTAGAATATAGGTAATAACAGAATTACATCACAATATTTAAAATACTATTTCGATTCATCAAGGAGTTACCTAAACCCTACGAAAGTCTTATTTATACCTATACCTACTGAATAATGTGCAAATAACCTAAGAAGAAATTGACATAGGTACTTACCTCTCCATCACTTCTAAATTCTATCGAATCGGATAATTCCAATTCGTCGTCACACTCGTCGTCGTCACCTTCTAATATTCTTAATAATTCCTCAGTAGTCGTCATTATTGAAAATTGAAATGTGACTATTTTATCGACAATGCACAAATACCAACGAACAACATTAATGGAACTTTCCATTCGTTTGATCCGCTTGTGACGTAGGCAGTGGTCGTATTAATGTGACAGCCGCGCTAGACTAACTAGAGAAATATGTTGCAAGCATAGGAGTCAAGGGATGGGAACTAACGTCAAATGTTGGCATTATACAAAGATCGTGAGGGATATTTTTCTTATGAATAATAAGGAAAAGAATTAATAACACAAGGCAATAGATTAAACTTAACTTTATTTGGTATGACACCGTTTATTTTATGCTGAATGATGCATTATACCTGATTATTTAACTGTTTGTTATTTCGTTTTTAAAATGCGCATTGCATTGTATCCCATCCCTATGGTCATATTTATGCGACGCGCGCGATAGACGCCGAAGAAAATTTCAAGCTACCAATTACTTATTTTTGTTTAAGTTTTTTGAGTTATGACACACAATTTTAAGTAATTGTTGTAAATAATAGCTCTATTTAATAATAGTTTTAGTTGTACCACGCAATTAATAGGACGAAAATAGAACGAAAAAATCATGCATGTTCTCTGTCGCAGAAATACGATACGCGCGGTAGGGACACGGAAATATTTGGGACCACCATGGGGTGGTCCCAGCTCTTATTGTGGGAATTGATAATGTAATTGATTCCGATGTGGTTTAATGTATGTATTTAATTAATGTTTTTTATATGAATCATTATTATGTTAATGTCTTGTTAAATTCTGCCTATACTTAATTAATATTGAACATTACTTTTTTTAGATTACGTGAAGTCAAATTTACTGTGTTACCGCGTACATCTCAAACCTCCATCATCTCCCAGGAACAAAGTACTGCAGATCATCTGTTTGTACAGCCAGATTCACCAGAGCCTTCAATATTACAAATCTCCCAACCCTCCAACACTACCATCTCACCCATAAAAAAGTCTCCTGCACGCACCAACACCCGTTTAGTTCAGTTAAAAAATAATGTGATACAACAATAGTACAAGGATCGATCTGTGCGGGCCTGTGAGAAGCACAATTTAGAAATGCTTATTTTAAATAGAACAGCTGAGGGAAGCTAGGGCCAAAGCTGACTTAGCTGAACTTAAATTGGAGGAGAGATTAAATTCAACGGGTAGGCAGAAAAAAAAATTGTATCTTTTAAGTTTTGACTTACAGTTAGTTTTTTTTTCTCTTTTGTTCCAGATCATTCAAGCAATTAATTTTCGTAGAAAATATTTAGCATATAGGATAATAATAAATTTAGTAATAAGTAAATAATAGTTTTATTTATCTCAGTAATACTCCAAGTTATAACAGTAAAATAAAAAAAAACTATTAAAATGCTATAAAAATATTGTAGATCTTTCATATTTATTGGAAATAATTTTCTATTATAGAATTTCTGACAACAAACCCTGTGCTTGTGCTAGGCATCACACTTTCGTTTTCACCACCCTCGTGACCAGAGTGGGAACCTATAGCTAATACCATGTGGTCATTAAAAATCAACGATAAATTGTGTAAGACTGCACAGGCTACTATAATATTGGACACAGTTTGCAATTTATTAGCAAGACCGCTTAATAAACATGGAAACCTGCGATTCAAAATCCAAATGTTCTTTCAACTATGTTCCTGATTTTGATTTGGGCTTTATTTATTTATTTAATACCGTAATTGACAGGGGTCTTCAGGAGTTGGTCTAATGGGTCAGCATAAATGGTAATGTCGGATAACCACTATCACCTACTTAGTACTTACTTACTTAAAGTTTACCATTTAGCACACCTTGAGTATACTTCATGTAAATCCTGGACATTTGGAAAGTCTGGAATCATGGGTACTGCCAGCTCATCTAGCCACGATATCCAAAAATTCTGTTTCAGAGCCGACAACGGCCTGAAAAAAATTGTAATAGGATATCATCATCATCATCATCAAGCTACATAGATATAAATATAAGTTGCAAAAACTTAGGTATGGCAATGTAAAAATACAATAGGGTACTTGACTTATTTTGAAAAACTAATTCATCGTGTGCCTCATGGTCTAAAATAGCTGAAATATGAATATTTCAGTAAAATTCAATCTGTAACATATTATATTTTATATTTTTATGAACTATTTGACATTATGGCTAAAAAACACGCCAAACTGTCATGGCGACTCGTGTTACGTCACGATATGCTAAACAAAGAACTGTTTGGTTGAGTGGATAACAAGTTTTTACAAATAATCTTTTAAAATGGATCACAAGTTTTTTAAATATTGTATACTACCTCAGTGTGAATGTTCTACAATCAAAACACTAAAAAAACATTTGTACATGTGCCTCGAAAGGAACAAATACGGAAAAGTGGCTACAACTTGCAAGACGGGACGTAAATGTAGCTTCGGATCCAAAATGTATTTTTGCGAGGATAATTTCCACGTAAGTTTTAACATTCTCGCTATTAATTATGTTCTTTAAATATATAAATGTAATAACTAACAAATTTTACTGTTCCCGATTAAGACTAGTTTTTATTCGGTTAGAATCTTTATTGTAACATTTCTCTAACAAACTAAAACTTAACTTATAATTTAACTTGTGAAAAAAGCTCCCAACATGATGACACCGATCTTGACCAGATTATTGCTATTTGTTTTTGTAAAACCCGCTTCCATTGTAACAAACTCTTAACTAAACCGGCACTTTTCGGAATAACAAAAAATTAACAAAGATTATCTACAAAACAAATCAAAACACAAGTAGACGCACAGTAGAGTATTATGACCACGATATGTCAATAATATTGTCAAATGTTAAGTTTGTTTTGTGTTGCAACAGGTGACGTCACGCGCCGTGATTGGCGTTCGTTGTCAAGTGACTAAAGATACTATTTCTGGAATGTTATTTCTCAAAAATATTAAATAATCATGATTTATTTAACCAATGTGATCGTTTTTTCACATTAACAAATATTAAGCTACCATAAAAAATAGAAATCTTCAAAATATTTGCTCACTGTCAACTACCCTATTTGAGCATGTTTGGTAAACTTACGTGAACATTAATGGAAAAATAAGATTATCTGTTGCGATAAACTTCATGGTGCTGAAAACCCGGGGTGTTGACAATTTTAATATGGGTGCAATCAATGGCTCCATCAATACCTGGTAGCCCAGGCCAACGTCCATGTTTTCTCAAATCCTTAAATAATTGCCTATTTGTGTTAGCTTGATCTCCGGTTGGTATTTTAATATACTAATTGTGTAGTAGTGCTAGCAGTCGTGACACTTTTGTAATGATGTTGGATATCGTAGGCGCGCCGTGGTGACGTAGTTATCCCACCGGTTGCTTGGATCACAACAATACCCCCCTCCCGAGACCGTCAGGGGCGATAATAAACTGGGAATTTAACGACACGTCCTGACTTCGTCGTTCTGACGACGCCATCGTCAGCCGAAGGTAAGCCTCGGTTATCCGCATTGGGTGAGTAGTGAGGAGTGTTGTTGTTGAGGGGTGACTGTTGAGTGTTTTATGTGGTGAATGTGATGTGGTGTCAGGGTCACGCAGTATGAAGGCCGGCTTGATGCGGTCTATCGATACCGATGCCTGTTTACCGTTCACCAGCTGTCTGAACACTTTGTCAGGTTCACGTTCGAGCATCTTGTGAGGACCAGTGTATGCCGATTTCAGACCACCACCAGCAGTGTCGTCTCTAAGAAACACATGAGTGGCAGTGGCAAGCTCACGTCGGGGTCACCAATTTAGAGGTTTGTGGTCTGTGTAGATCACAAAGGCACGAGCCTCCAGCATATGCCTGAAATACTTCATACTCTCGTAAATAGCGAGCAGTTCGCGGTCATAAGGAGAGTACTTAACCTGAGCGTCGCTCAGCCTCCTAGAAAAAATTGCCAGAGGCTCCCAAGCTCCTCCGGTGAGCTGCTGCAGTACTGCACCTATGGCTTTGTCGGACGCATCCGTGACTACATCCGCCATCTTGGCGGTGCAGTTAGGATGGGCCACCACGCTGCCTGACAAAGGCTGTCCTTACAGCCCTGGAACTCTTCACGCTGGCCCGCCGTGAAATTCACTGGATGTGAACCTTTGACGGAATCTGAAAGAAGAGAGTTCAGCGGCGTTTGAAGGGCAGCTGCGTTAGGGATAAACCTGCGGTAAAAATTCAGCATACCAAGGAATCTGCGTAGCTCTCTGACCGTTTTTGGCTCAGGGAAGTTCTGGACGGCCTCAACTTTGGAAGGCAACGGTCGCGTCCCTTTGAAAGAGATGTGGTATCCCAGAAAGTTGACCTCCGACACACCAAATTCGCACTTAGCACTATTAATGACAATACCATACTCTCGCAGTCTGGCGAAAAGTTGGCGCAAGTGAAGCTCGTGCGTCTTCTGGTCTTTCGAGAAGACCAAAAAGTCATCAAGGTAAGCATAAGTGAAATTCAAACCCCTGACCATCTCATCCACGAAGCGCTGAAAGGTCTGTGCGGCGTTTCGAAGCCCGAACGTCATGAACGGGAATTCGAAAAGCCCGAATGGAGTCGTAATCGCAGTCTTCGGGATGTCTTCAGGATGCACAGGAATCTGGTTATAAGCCTTGACCAGGTCTATCTTCGAAAAGATGGTACGTCCAGACAGGCTGTACGCGAAGTCCTGGATGTGCCGGATAGGGTACTGATCCGGGACAGTTCGAGCGTTCAACATTCTGTAATCGCCACAAGGGCGCCATCCATCGCTCTTCTTGGGGACGAGGTGCAGAGGTGACGACCACGGCGACTCGGATGAACGGCAGATACCGGACCGCAACATGTCTTCAAACTCGGCCTTCACGATTTTTAATTTATCCGGTTCCAATCTGCGTGGGGAAGAAGATACTGGAGGACCTGGAGTTGTACGTATGTGGTGTAATGTATTGTGTTTGAGAGTGCGGTGTATACCAGGTGGGCGGGTGATGTCGGGGAATTCCCGTAATATGTTGTCAAATGCGGAATTACCAAAACTCTCCCTTACCGAAGAAATATCAACCGAACGACGAGCTGGCGAAGCCGGGGTCGAAAGCGTAGTGCAGTTATCAATGAGGCGTTGGTTTCTGCAATCGACCACCAAACTATAAAAAGATAAAAAATCGACGCCTATTATCGCCTTTGTTACATCGGCCACAATAAATCGCTAGGCAAAGTCACGGCGTAACCCGAAGTTTAAAACTAAGTTAATGAAGCCGTATGTTTTTATAGGCGTTCCGTTTGCTGCACATAATTCATAATCAGTAGTTATAACACGTCGCCCTGAGAGTGCCGATCGGGGGTAAACACATAGGTCACTGCCGGTGTCGACCAAAAATTGAGCTTTAGATACCTGGTCGGTGACAAATAAGCGACCTGTGCTTGGACAATCAGTGGTCGCCATTACAGATTGCCCCGCTCGTTTCCCGTCTTAAAATCACACGGCTTAACGCACTTCCTAGCCCGTTCCCCAAACTTTTGGTACAACACAGTGGGAAACGTTTATAGCTCGCGTTAGACCAGTTCGAACCGGATCGATGTCGGTAACGCGTACGACTACTGGAGTGGTCCCTAGCTCGTGACAATCTGTCCACTTTATTAGCAAGCATTTCTATTTGTTTGCTAAGTGCTGCGATCTCAGGGTTAACTGGGTTACCTGCATGACCTGATGAAGTCGGTGTTGTAATGGCAGAAGTTGATGCTACCTGGATACCCACAATATCGTGGATTCTGTCGGCGAACTCTACTAACTCCGCCAGGTCGGTCTTGGACTGCGAAGTGACGAGCGCCTGCATGCTGCTGGGAAGGCGACTCGTCCAGATGGTGCGCACGAACTCTTCGGGGCCTGACGACTGACGGCCGGCCCTGGCGGCCAAGTTAAGAAGGTGTCGGTAAAACTGGGATGGCTTCCGGTCGCCTAGTTCTTCATACATGAGGAGTTGCTTCGCCTTCTTCTCACGCGAAGCCGAAAGCCTTTTGATGAGCTCGCTTTTCAACTTCGCGCGCTGTGGTGACGTAGTTATCCCACCGGTTGCTTGGATCACAACACCTGAAAGGATGCTGAAGCGTAAAACCAAAGTCAAAGTTATCAAGACAGTAATTTCTGGCGCAACCGGCAGTCCTCTATTATCAGATTTTACCAAATCTATTCTTATTAAACTTAGTTTAATACGTTTTAGTTTAGTAAACTTATTAACTTAGTGAAACAATATGTAGCACCGATTCTTGATTGAAGCGAAATCGTTTTTTAAAGTTCTGCCCGCGTAACTGGTAGGGATCTGTCGCGTCCCTTATGTAAACTTTCGGTAAACGAATTCGAGAAGGCCATATTAAATCGTCATAGTAGTCGACTTCATCGCAATTTAATTAATTTCAGAAATAATGTTTTCGACATCCATATTCCCCGCCGATACGTCAAATTCACGTTCTTGAGACCGCTCACACGATCTCAACTGTAACGTCTTGAGACTGCTCTTGAGATCACGATCTCAACTGATGACAGAGTCTCAACACCTGTCTCAAGACCTGTCAAACTGGGTTTTGAGATCCTGATCTTATGGTGAGATCGGTTTATTAATACGGGCCTTAGAGGGGAAAGGAGGCGCAATATATCAAAAGCTCCTCACGACGTCGAACACCGGACGCGGTCAGACCCCTTGCGAGCTCATGTTTGGTAGGAAGGTAACGCACGTCGCTACATGCCATGTTATTGAGAGGGGAACTCCGACCACCATCAGTTAAACACCAGCCACATCTTATCAAAGAGTTCAATCCAGGCATCCAGGCCCGTGATTATACCGTGGGCTCTACGCAGCGCTGGCGTTTCGGGACCATTCAAGAACGTTTAGGAAGACTACATTATAAGATAATAACTGATGACGGCGCTATCTGGCGTAGGCACATTGACCAGCTCCTAGCTGCTTCCTTGGTCCGAAGCAAGGGGGGGAGCAACTGTGGTGTATCACCTCTTTTATAATTAAATGATTGGCCGGTAAGTCAGTAAGATTATAACAAGTATCCATGATATGTCAACATTATGTCATTACTAAAAATCAGGGACCGGACAACCCCACTTTAGAGTTAAGCCGTTTGACAGAGTAACCCGTACACGGGGTAACTCATATCGCAGTGTTACCTTTTGTTCGAGTTACATCCTCGAAACCCAGCGAAATGGTTAACACCTTCATTATGGTAACCACGTGAAGGGGTTAACCCCTTCAATAACTTAACCCTTTGAAGTGGTTACCTTCACGAAAGGCTTTTATTCGTGTTACCCTGAATTACCCACTAAACTTGAGCTGCATACTTGCACCCTAGCGGCCCCTCATTGCTTTACTAAGACTAAAGCTGATTTTCTTCTATCGCCGACGCGTCGCGCCGCGACTCGCGCCTCTCGGACAAACTACCTACGCGCGAAACGTCGCGTCATGTCAGCATGATCAGAAAACCAGCCATATAGGTAGCTAGCTGTTGCCCGCGACTTCGTCCGCGTGGTTAGAAGATATAAGTTAGGAATTTTTGAACGAAAGCCCTCGAAGATTAATATTTTTCCCCGTATTTGCCACATTTTCCATTAAATCTTCGCTCCTATTAGTTGCGTAATTTTATATACCTAGCCTAAAACCTTCCTCGATTATTGGTCTATTGAACACAAAATGAGATCAAATTTTTTAGATGAAATTATTTATAATAATTTAAAAAAAATCGAAAACAAGTTTTTTTTCATTTTTTGCATTTTCTGAGAAGATTTGACGGGTGAATTTTCGATTGAAAATTAGTGTTTTTTTATATTAATTCAAAATAAGGTGAAAAAATAAATATTTTTAATCAAATAAATTACAGCGTATTTGGGACACAAAAAAGTAAGTTTTCACCAAATTTCGTTACAAAAATAAATTTTTGTAAAAGATAAAAATTAAAACCACAATCTTGGTTTTTTGATTTTTCACATAAATTTTGAGGTTATGTGAAAAAAATGTAAACACAAAAGTTTTAGATCTTTTTATTACCTACAACTTTGCCATTTGACTTTTTTCGATACGAATTTTACTTTTGCCGGAAATCGGGAAAAACCGTTTTTTACTCTTCAAACGTCACTCCCACCTCAGACATCCCTTCCCGACCTCAGATCGCTCGTAAATTATTTTTCCTTTCATCCTTATTTCATATTACATATTATAAAACAAAGTCCCCCGCCGTGTCTGTCTGTCTGTCTGTCAGTCTGTCTGTCTGTCTGTCTGTCTGTCTGTTCGCGATAAACTAGAAAAGTACTGAACGGATTTTTATGCGGTTTTTAACAATAGATAGAGCAATTCTTGAGGAAGGTTTTAGTGTATAATAAGTTTAGGTTTTGTGTAAACTGACGATATTACAAGGATATTAGTTAAACATGTCGGAAAAAATTAAGCCATTCGAGAGCTTTCCTCGAGAACGCTGCCAAAACCTTTTGAGTTAAAAACAAAACAATGTATGGCGGGTTTGTACCTCTTTAATAGATCTACAAAAAAGTCCGCGGTGGTATATGTCTATCTTCCAAGGATAACCCACAATAACCATTTTTATGTGTTTTCTTAATACAGTAAAATTATGGGTTATTTACGAACCTATTTTTAACAATACAGTATTAATCCTTATCCAAATAAATAAGTTAGAAATATTATGCATGTAATATAGAACAAAATTGCCTTTTACACTACACCAAAAAAGTTAATAGGTAATGAGTTATCGTAATATTAAAATCTCCGCGCGAGAAATTAAAAATCGATGAAACGTAGCGAAGATATCGTTGCAGCGTTGGCATCTATATACTAATATATAAAGCTGAAGAGTTTGTTTGTTTGTTTGAAAGTTCAAATTGAAAAAATATTTTTGTGTTGAATAGACCATTCATCGAGGAAGGTTTTAGGCTATATATCATCAAGCTGCGACCAATAGGAGCGAAGAAAAAGTCATAAATTATATCTTCTAACCACGCGGATGAAGTCGCGGGCAACGGCTAGTTTCTCTATAAGTCCTGCATATCTACACTAATATTATAAAGAGGAAAGATTTGTTATTATTTTTATGTTTTAAAACATACTATGGATAATAACATCAAGACACAACAAACACTTTCCCCTAAGGTTTACCAGTCAGATTCTATGACTACAATAAAAGTAGGTCACGTACTTCAACAGAACACGTATTCTGATACATATTCCACGGGGGGCGTAGCTCAATGGTTAGAGCGTTCGCTCAGCAAGCGAGAGGTACCGGGATCAAAACCCGGCGCTCCCATGCTTGGATTGTACAAGGTTTTGTTATTTTTTACGTTTTTTTTTCCTATTATTGCCACATAAAAGTTTTACCCACAAGGTTACGCGAGAATTAAAAGTAGTTGTACAAATAAAGAATATTTTTAGTATTATAAAGCTAAAGAGTGTTTGTTTAGCCGAGCAAATCTCAGGAACTTCTGGTTCAGTTGAATCTTTTTGTGTTCAATAGACCATTCATTGAGGAAGGTTTTAGGCTACATAACATCACGCTGCAACTAATAGGAGCGAAGATATAATGGAAAATGTGGCAAAAACGAGGAAAAATATTCATCTTCGAGGGCTTTGGTTCAAAAATTAGTAACATATCTTCTAACCACGCGGACGAAATCGCGGGCAACAGCTTATAATAATATTCCCCTACTTTTCTAATGGGTTTCATCCTACTATTATTATTTTTTGGTTTTAAAAATTATCGACCCTGGTCTACAAGTATAGACACGAAAAATATATATCACAACGTTTGAAATTTGCGACAAGCAAAATTAAACTGTAAGATCATATCCACAATGATTTTTATTCCATGTTTACAAATGCAACAACGGCGCCGCTGGGCGGTAAGATGTCACGTGCGCTCGTGGTTATACTATTTTCAAACTAATGTCTATGACAAAGAGTGCATATTACATTGTCTTAGGTTGGAGTGGGTTACCCTGTTACAGTGTTACAGGGTAGTGAAAGGGTAACCTGTTCGGAACAGGGTTACAGTAATCCGTTCGAAGGTGTAACATATGTCATAGGGTTTTTTCTTGAAGCGCTTAAAAAAAACCCCTTCAAAAACCCTTTCAATGAGTATCCGGCCGGTCCCTGCTAAAAATAATGGAGATACAATATACAATGCAATTAATTTCTTTATGTATAAATACAAACAATAAATCGCAACAGATTTTATAAGATAAGACAAATTTTTCACATGAATGACGACTCTAAACATTTGCCCATTGATTATCCCCAGCACGACCAGTGATAGACTATTTGAAAGAAAAATTTATTGCTGTACCATTTGAGCATCGTCTATCACTAGACGAGCAAATGTGTTCCAAAATAATTAAACATTTTATGAAACAATACTTACCCAACAAGCCTCATAAGTGGGGATTCAAATTATACGTTTTATGTACTATGTCTGGGTGTGCCTACAGTTTTGAGATTTACTCAGGAGCTAAGGACATGGACTAAATATCAAAGGTACTCGAAAAATTAGAGGGGAAGACCCAGTACCAACAGTCAACAAGATACTTTATAGTACCTTCTAAAAGACCCCGGAAAGGTGTGCAAGTATTACCCTTTACTGACGTGCGTTATGATTGTATTGGTCATGAAAAGATATTTATGGATTCTAGAAACAAGCGTACATTTAATAATTGTAGGAAACTTACCTCTTGGTTCTGTAAAAAGTGTAAAGTGTCGTTATGCGATAATAAAAACAATCAATGTTTCGCATTATTTCATGCATCGGTATATCTGATTTCTTTATACCTAAAGAGCCTTAATGCCTAAAGTATCAAAATTGATAGCTAATAAATATTGTGATTTTTTTAGCTATTCTTCATCTACACCCTCAAGAAAACGTAATATTAACAAAAAAACACGGCTATTTACCTGTACTAGACCTCGCATTGCTCGCACTAGCAACTACTTAAGTGACCTAAGTTTTCATATTACTTCATAAAATGTATGTATTGTGTTTAAAATGTCGAATCTTAACTAAATTTCTTTACTTTTAATAAGTTTCAAAGCCATGTTGTACGAATCGCCCAATGTTTTTTCTGGTGGTTCGCTAAAAGGAATTTTCACATTAAATCTACCGTTTTCTAATCGTGTGGTATTTTCTACATAATATTATATGTCGTTTTCAGAGTAAGTGACACTTGAAGAAGGAAATTCTTCAATTTCCCAAAACCTTGTAAGTGTTTGATTTATTTCTTTAGTAAAAGTACAATGTAAGCGGTTTTTGTTATTATGATTTAAGCTGCCTATTGGTCCACCTACTAACCAAACTAGTTTAGAGCTTTGGAGTATAGGTTTATTTATGATTATTACCTAATCTATATTTTTATATATTAATGGTGTCAAAGAAAACATCAGCACCCAGCAGCAGGTCAACTTGAGCTGAGCGATAAAATTCAGGATCTGCAAGCTGAATATTGGCAGGAATGTTTACTTCTAAAAGATCTACATTACTATTTGTTAAGTTACCTGTAACTTCAGGTTATAACTAAACAATTAATGTTTGTATTGTATGAACCTATTAATGAATTTAAGGTAAGTTCACAACAATCTGTTATATTACATTGCATGCATGTAGGCTGTCATATTGACGATATTTGTGTCAATAATTTTAGCTATGCAGACGACATGGTGCTATTGAGCGCCTCAGTCAGTGGCTTAAGATCATTGTTAACTACATGTGAACAATACGCAGTATAACACGGCTTACTGTACAATGTAAAAAAAGCCAGTACATTATCTTTGAGGCAGGGTCCAAATATAATCTTGACGTGCCGCCAATTCGTCTTAACGGGGTTCCTCTTGAAAGAGTAGAACAGTTTAAATACCTTGGCCATTTAGTTACCACTGATCTCAAAGATAATGCAGATATTGAAAGGGAGCGAAGGGCTCTATCAGTGCACGCGAATATGATTTCCCACAAGTTTTCACGTTGTACCAGGGAGGTTAAGAAGACGCTTTTTAGAGCTTGAGAGAGAGAACACGTGTAGCTTGTGGGAGAGTTATACGCAAGCGTCATATAGAGCCCTACGAGTCCAATTCAATAACGGTTTCAGAAAACTGATGGGGCTACCGTGGCGCTGCAGTGCATCAGGGATGTTTGCATTAGCGGGTGTAGATTGTTTTCACACTATTATGCGCAAGCGAGCAGCATCTTTGATCGCTCGTGTCGTGGCTAGCCCCAACAGAGTTCTGAAAATTATCGCGGATAGGATGGATTGTCCATACTTGCTTCATTGTTGCCTTGCTTCGTTGTTACTAGCACAATATTTTATGTATGAAAAAGAAAAGAAAAAAAGTGTGTATCTGTAAACTATGGGTTTTATAACTTGAAATAAAGATTTTTATTATTATATTATTATTGTTAACTCCACGTATACAAATAGGTAGTGAATTAGTAGAAGTTAATCCTAATTTTATTTTAATGTTTTCAGATACAAAACACGCTTGGCTACATCAGCAGCATCCAGGAGAGCTCGGGGCAAGGTAAGTATTATTGTTATTCTTATTAGTTAGTCTTACTAAAGCAGTATAGAGAAGAACTTGTTTACTCATAACGGCAGAGTAAGAAACCACCGCACTACTGACTGACGGCACACTAGAGGCAGTGCTGTTCTCAGACTGTGTAACTAACAGATTATTTGACTGTAAATTTCCAAAAAACTTACCAAGAAAAGAACTTATTGTCCAAGTGTATTGTTGTGCAATAAAATAAAAACAAATAAAACGTAAATTGAAAACATATTGTAGTAAAAGTTAGATTATTTTTCCCAGCTTACAGCTGGTTCTGGACCACATTTACGGGCTTATCACTAAGTAAATGCAGCGTGTAATGTTTAACCCTTAAATGGACAATGTTGTTTTTAAACAACATACTAAACATCACAGATAAAATTATCTTTATTTTATTTTTTTGTTAATTTTGACAACTAGTTCTTATTTCTGAACGAATTTTGTACTTTTTTTAATGTTGGCACTATCCAATATTTTTATGCATTAAAAATAAATGAATGTCAAATGTCACTTTGAAGAAAACTTTTCTAGTGGCGCGAAACTAAGTTTTGAAGCTGTGTTCGGACTTTGATAAAATATAATGTAAGTATATAACATATTTTTATTTGCTTGATTATATCTTCAATTACATGTTCATGTTGTAAAACATTGAAAATTACTTGATGCTACTGTCGAATTACGCGAAATCTGGTATGTTGTAGGAAAACTACAATGCGCATTGCCTGCTAAATAAATGCATGTTTGGTGAAGGGTTTTTATTTTGCTTTTCAGCATGCCGCGATTACTAGAAAGCGAAATTACAAAGTATTTAGAAACTCTTGAAGATTCAGAAGATGGCTTAGACGGCTCGGACTCCGAAGTAGAGGATGAAGGTCACTATTATCAAACAGCTCGAGATGTTCTTCAGGACCTTGAAAATAGTGATGAAGGTGAGAATGCCCAGTCTGATGAAGTGGATGCTGATCCTCCTCTCGTAATTGACAACGATCAAAATATGCCAGACCCTCCTATTTTGGAAGCCGGAGAAGCAGTACCCCAGAGTAGATCACAAGGGATTTCTAAGCGACCTCTGGTTTGGCGAAAACGGAATCTTGTTACTGCTGAAGACAGCCTTATTTTTAGGGGAGAAACTCAGATAACGGAAGCATTGATGTCTTGTAACACGCCGTATGATTTTTTTTCATTTTATTTTACATCAGATCTAAAAAAGCAAATTGTAGAACAAAGTAACTTATACGCGGCCCAGAAACAAATATCCAATCCTGAAATTATAAATGAAAATATCCTAAATAAATTCCTAGGCATTCTGATTTACACCTCAGTCATAAAATTTCCAAACACCAGGGCTTACTGGAGTGATAAATTTGGTTATGATCACATAAAAAATACGATGCCGTTAAAAAAATTTGAAAAAATAAGATCCACTCTCCATTTTGCCGACAATACGCTATGCTTACCCAAAGATCATCCAGACTATGACAGGCTATTCAAAATAAGACCTCTTGAGGAAATGCTCAACTGCCAGTTTGGAAAGGTTCCCTTAGACCAAAGGCTTTCCATAGACGAGCAGATGTGTGCAACCAAAATGAGCCATTACATAAAACAATACATGCCCAATAAACCCCACAAGTGGGGGTTCAAATTATATCTCATCTGCAGTCTACAAGGATATGCTCATAGATTTGAGGTTTACAGTGGAGGGGGCTCCAAAAATAACATCTTACCTGGTGAGCCAGATTTGGGAGAGTCTGGAAATACAGTCGTCAGGTTAGCTAGAATGGTACCACGCAATGTGAATCACATTATATACTTCGACAACTTCTATACTTCTGTGCCTCTCGTCACCTATTTAGCTAAGGAAGGAATTTTCTCACTGGGAACAGTAAGAGTAAACCGATTGAGAAACTGCAAATTGCCTGACAAAAACACTATAATGAAAAAGAACGTACCCAGAGGATTCTATGAGGAAAACGTGGCGACTGTGGATGATATTGACGTAAGTGCTGTTGTGTGGAAAGATAACAAGCCCGTTAACCTTCTTTCCACTTACGTAGGAGCAGAACCAGCAACCACAGTCACGCGCTTTGATAAATCGAAGAAAGAGAGAGTTGCTATTCCATGCCCCAAAGTCATCAAGGAGTACAATGCTCACATGGGGGGCGTGGACTTATTAGATTCATTTATGTTTAAGAAGGTAAATAATATAAAAGGAAATGATCAACTTCTCAATTTGGGTACATTTAGACTAGAACTTGCCGAAACCCTCTGCAAATTGGGTCTACCTGCAAATGGCGCTAAACGTGGTCGACCTAGTGGGAGCACAATACAAAGAGAACTTGTAATGAAGAAGTTCCGAGGACCAGCTCAAGCAATTCCTTTGAAAGACGTCAGATTGGATCAGACATGTAATTGGGCAGTTTGGCTGGATAAGCAGCAGAGGTGCAAATTCCCGAAATGTTCAGGATTTACGTTCAAAATGTGCCAAAAATGTCGTGTATCTTTATGTGATACGAAAAAAAGCAATTGTTTTTATAAATATCATAATTTAGAATAAATAAACACATTTCAAAAACAATATCCACTCTTATTTTAGCCATACTTGCAAAATGTCATTGAATGCGCAATGTAGTTTATAAACAACACTCACATTATTGCAAAAAAAAAAAAAGTAATTTCATGTCTAGATTTTTTAACTCATTTTTCCTAGACAGTAATACATGTCTATTACACAAATATATTTTTTTAAAACGTAAAAAAAAAATCGTCCATTTAAGGGTTAACTTATCTAACATTCATCTGCACACTTAAATTTTCTCACAATTCTACAAGTGTTTGTGGCCGCCTTCTTTGCATAATATTATTACATAGGGTTTTTTTCATGTAATCGATTTTCAAGCTAGTTACGCATAGCGAACCTTTACCTCGTACCCTGTTGGAACACGGATGAATATCACGCCACTGTTATCAAGCCATTACCATTGGCATTACACCAATGGATGCAATTAGTATAAAATTAAGTAACACCGAAACAATTAGACTGATCACTTGCCCACCGTAGGTCCATACATGGATACACCAGTAAAAGTTTTATCAATGTAAAATTAACTAGCTGTTACCCGCGACTTCGTCCGCGTGGTTAGAAGGTTAGGTAATTTATGATTTATACTTGCCCTGTTTTTTCTACATTTTTCAATGTATCCTCGTTCCTTTTAGTCGCAGCGTGATGGTATATAGCCTAAAGCCTTCCTCAATGAATGGTCTATTCACTACAAAAATATTTTTTCAATTTGGACCAGTAGTCCCTGAGATTAGCGCGTTCAAACAAACAAACAAACAAACAAACTCTTCAGCTTTATTTATTAGCATAGATGTAACTTGTTGAAATGAATGAGGACTCTCATTTCAATTGAAATCATTGTACTCTTTTAAATAAAAGTAAAAAAAAAAAATTGGACTATTTTAAATAATATATGTAATATTCCACAACTTTCACACAACGTAACATTATGAGTACTAGACAACTGATAAATTTGTAAATACAAACATAGAATAGATGAATTACATCCAGACATTTCAAATGATCGTTGCTCATCACAGAAACCTTGTCCTGGGTGGGAACGGAACCCACGACGTCCGGCATAGCAGTCAGGGTCACTAACGACTAGACCAACAGGCCAGTCAATACTTTATCTTGCTTCCAGATTCGTGCAACACCTTCTTGCAGAGCTGCGTATTTCCTTTTTTCGGCTACGGTTGCAACGGCGACGTCCATCGGGTAAGTGGTTTTACTTATTTTATCTACCAAGGTTAGGTCTGGTCTTTTGTTATGCGGGCAGTGCATTACAAAAGACCAGACCTAACCTTGGTATTATTGATATATTGATATTAATTATAGTTAGGATCGTTCATAGTTGGGCTTACGTGTAGCATTTTCTAGAACAGTTTAGGGTGTGTATTTATAATAAGGTGTGTAAATATTCTGTGATTACCTAAAACACACAGCGTTGATATTAAGAAAGCTGCCGTGAACCTGCCTATTAACTAATTATCCGTGGTTAAAACTTACCGATTTGTCCGTACCGTTTGAATTTAAAACAGCATTATTGAGAAAATGTGTAATGCGTGTGGCACCTATTATTTATAACCATATACCAAATAATATTAAAGAGCAACCTGTAAGAAAATTTAAGAAATATCGCAAAAATCTATAACTGCTCCAAAAATTTTACTATTCCATTTCGGATTTTCTGGATGATGAGTTAAATCTATACTAATATACACCATGATTTTTTAGTCGTCTTACAAAAGCAGCCCAGTTCATGTATCCAATGACTAGAACACGTTCATGATAAAAAAATAGGTATTTATGAGATTTGAATTAATTTAAAATCAATTTTTATTCAATATTATGATGCAATTCGTAGTTTTAGAAACACAGCTCTGTTGCGAGCGCGGTCCGAGCCTTGTAAAAATGGTCAGGCGTTTTTATCATTTTTAAGAGTGTGTTTCAGATGTCTCTTGTTTCATTTTTCTTCGTACCTATTATCTTAGTTGATGATAAAAAATAAATAATCGCGCCTAGGGGTATTTTACGTCTGATACATGAACTGGGCTGCTTTTGTAAGTCGACTAAAAAATCACCGTGTATAAAGCTGAAGAGTTTGTTTGTTTGTACGCGCTAATCTCAGGAACTACTGGTCCAAACTGAAAAATACTTTTTGTGTTGAATAAACCATTCATCGGGGAAGGCTTTAGGCTACAAATCCTGACGCTGCGACTAATAGGAGCGAAGATACAATGGAAAATGTGAAAAAAAAACTGGTCAGGTATAAATTATAACTTATATCTTCTACCCACGGCGACGAAGTCGCGGGCAACAGCTAGTAATGTATTATATATTTTTTGTTTGTTAACCTGCAATTTAGATTATAAAAATTGTATCTGTATTACAACAAAACTAGTTTATAAGAAAATGAATTTGCGGTCCGTCAGGCAGAATATAATAATAAGGCTTCTTATCATTTGTAACACCTCATTGTATTACCTGCATTCTAAGCAAATAAATAAATATTTTCTATCTATCTATCATGGTTTTATACTTATCTCTTTCTGACAACAGCTTCTCACAACTGTCAATTCGTAACTGGCAGTTTATAGCGTTTGTGAACCGCATAAACACCGCAAAATTTTTCTTTTGCTTTCTTTTTCTCTTTAGAAAATATTTAGTAAAGCGTGTTGAATTATTACACAGCGTTCCATTTCCTGGCATAGTGGATTTTTTGTTATAAAGTGAAAGTGTTTTTCAAAATGACTACGGAAGATATCAAAGAATGAGTGATGACGGTAAGCAAGGTTCAGAAGTTTATGCTTCGGATGGATCAACTCGCCAACCATTGTTAGATGATTCATTGTCTTCTTCATCCTCGGAGGATGAAGGCATGGCTTCACCGCCACCTAACAAAAGACGCAAGGTATCACGTAAGTACAAACAAGTTCAGACAGTTTCCGATCCGCGAGTAGACACTTTGATTCAGCAAGTAGGTTATCTCAATATTTATCACACTTGCTTTTATTAACAACTAGTTGTTGCCCGCGACTTCGTCTGCGTGGACTTCACAGCGTTAACTTGTTTACAGCGTTCGGTGGTCCCCGTTTCCAAGGAAACATCCCCTTAGACCTTAGTGATCCTATAGCTTAGACAAACCTTTTCATTTTTCCCTCGGGAAGTATTTCAAAAATCTGGATAAAAGGTAGCCTATGTGAATTGCTTTATGCATGCCAAATTTCATCCAAATCCATTCAGCCGTTTTTGCGTGATTAAGTAACAAACATCCAAACTTTCACATTTATTACATTAGTAAGGATTAATAATCAACCTAACTTGAACCAGCAGGATTGTGATTCTATTTCTTCTTCATCCCAGTTTTTAACTCAGCCATCAAAAACTTCCTATAAACTCTCCTTAGGTAAATTAGGTGCTGAGTTTTATGAAAAAATGTTGCATCAAAGAATGTAGAATAGTAGTAACGTGAAATAATATGTTTCAATAATAATAATCATCTTTTAATATATAAAATTCCCGTGTCACGATGTTAGTTACCGTACTCCTCTGAAACGGCTTAACCGATTTTTACCAAATTTTATATGCGTATTCAGTAGGTCTGAGAATCGGCTATCTATTTCTCATAGTCTATTTCCCTAGCCACAGCCACTCTATTTCCCTAAGTGACAAGGGTTGTCCACCCTTAATATTTTGTCTCCAATGTGATTATCGACTGTAAGGCGGTACGTAGTGCGCCGGGACAACTAGTAATATATTATTTTTGTTCGTTAGTCTCGCTAAATCTCAAAAACTGCTGAACCGATTTGGCTAATTTAAGTTTTGAAATATTTCTTAGCGGCCGGTGTAGCGGTAAAGACAAAGAAATCTGTAAAAATCCACGAGATCGAGTACTAAGCGGTTGATACCGCAGTAACAACTAGTGTGACTTATATAGATATTATTATTGTAAATGTGTATCAAACAGTGTGTAAGTATTCTATGTTTAAATTGTATTGCTGCGCCCTAACAGGGTATCATGTATCAATGTATGTACTTTTTACGTTTATAGCATCTGTATCTACTCATGATCGCAATAAAAAAAAATCGAAGTTACTAAGAAACTTAAAATCATCAAAATTTGTTCACTCAGTTTATGTTTTATAATTTCGGTGTCCCATGCCCTAGGCTCCTTTGAGGCGCCAAGAGCCAGGGACTTAGCTCCTTTCGGGCTCTTTTTCATGTTTCGACCCAATGCGACCTAACAGCGAACATAAATAGTTGAAAAGTTAATATAAAGTATTGACAAGTAGTATTCGTCTCTACTGATTGATCAATTTTCGTTTTATTGTAAAACAAGAAATTCCCATGCTAAGGATATTACTATAAAATTAATACATTAGCACTACTTTACTTGTATGATATAAATGAATTTGTAATTGGCGCTTATCTATATTCTATATTAATATATAAAGCTGAAGAGTTTGTTTGTTTGAAAGCGCTAATCTCAGGAACTACTGGTTCAAATTGAGGTCATGATTATAAGTAGTGAAAAAACAACTCTTGTGAGTTTTCATCCAATATCCTGAATCGTACACTGTAAAATGCGTGAAAAGTATAAGAGCGACTTTCATTTAAGGGTGGGCTCAGAAAAGCTATTTTATCACAGTTAGCATTTTGGCTCCATTCGGGTGCCACACCATTCATTAAAGATACCCATGGTTCCTCTGCGACGTCTTCCTGTAAATAAAAGGTTCTGGGATAGGAGATGGAATTGAAACAACAGCATTTACACCAATAGTATATATTGAGAATAGGTCAGATTTTGTTTTTGCCAAGAATATTATTAGGTTCGCCCTTTTTGAAGAACGCCCCCTTCTACTAAACAACCACAGTCAAAAGACCCTGCAAGACCCAAAAAGGGCCGGGGCTTAACCTAACGTACAAAAGCTTTTCCGAAAATGGGTCGACATTTCAAAGTGAGTGTTAGACATTCGAATTTCAGTGCAAGTTCTTTGTTTTCCAAACATTACTTTATATTATATTTTGACAATTCCAGTAAGAGTTTTATTCCACAGGATCTTCTTAATTTATTACATAAAGCAAGCATTTTCCACCAAAAAGACACAGTTATTTTTTTAACGTGTTTGTTTTACACAGTTTTCGTGAACATTCCACAGAAATTTATAATTTCAAACATTAATTTAGTACCGTTATCGTTCTTATAAGTACAGAGTGTCATATCAATTGTTAAACAAGCTTTTCTTACGCCTTCTTACTTTCAAATGTTGAGTTCTGCGTGATATTAACACAAAGATTTTTTTTTTCAACTCCTTTAATAATTTCAAATGACAGCATGTTTACAAATCCTTTTGAAGTTTTGTCAACGCAACAATCAGAAACATATTCAATCAACATTTTTCAAGTACTGCTAGATGGACCATAGTATTCATTTGCGAAGTAATCAATTAAATTGATTTCTTTTTATTTGATACAATCGCAGTATTTGTTATAACCGATTACTCAAACGCTACCTTCACATTGAGATATTATAATCCTTGTAACGATGTCACTTATGTTGATATGTAGCGACCGACTTCAATGAAGGTATCGTTTAAGTAAAAGGCAGATAAAGGCAAGCCGGTTTGTAGATGAAAATTTTTACCCTTATTTCTTTTCTCATTTGTGCACAAAGTAAAAAAGTAACCACAAGTTTCATTTTCTCGTATATTCGAAAAGTAGTCGACGTCTGAGTTTCAAGACAAGGTGCATTTAGGACATTGAAGCTGTATCGTACCTATTCGATTGTATCAGTTAGTATATTTGGCACTATATATTTTGTTTTCAGTCCAAGTTTGTTATTTTTTACATGTAATCACAATGCCTTAAGTAACTATTTTATTTGTGCATCAGAACAAGTTTCTTCATAAAATGTTTTTAGTTTGTATGTAGTTTACTTCAGAATAATTGTCCTCATTTTCATAAGTTAAATTTACAGGGCGAAATTTACTGGATATTACTTGATAGCATCATATATTTTCTGCTACAAATGTATTCATGACAGACTGTTCAATAGTCCAATTACAAATACTCCGAAACAATTTCAATACATTTTCCATTTGTGGTTGTTTACATCCGAACATGAACCTAATAAGTTTCTTTTCATGTTTCCAGAAAGAAGTTGACATATGTTATCTGAGAAAGACAATATTTCGAAGGAGGTTGTTTATTTATCCAACATGATCCTACCCTCTACAAGACGTAATATATTAAAACATTTATTCCATTAAATTGAGGCCGCTCATATACTGAGCTGTCGCCTCTACATATATTAAATACTTCTTACAGCTAGGTCACGGAGAGTCGCGCAGCCGTCCGACTTCGCGCTTTACTTCCATCAATAGCAAACCTCGTAAGGTTCGGAGCTGTTGACTGCTGTTGCTGGCGAGTGTTACCAGCTCTAGTTGTAGAACTCTTTATTCCTTGCTACGAAAGTCGGATGATTGCGCTCCCCATGCGTGTTACATCAATTACAACTAAGAGTAGAAATCTCGTCTTAAAAAAAGTAATTTCTGTTAAACTATAAAACATGTAATACCCAACTCTTGATAACCAAACACCATACTTAAATTAACTTAAATAACTAAAAAAATAACAGACTTTAAAACATTATTAAATCATTTACCTTTCATCAAAGGAATCACATAGAAAATAACTAATTTTTTGTAAATAAATGGCTAAGCAAGAGAGGAGACGAGATCTTATACAATAGGTTAATAACTACGAATATTTCATTTCAATGACTACATCAATATCTTATAGCGAAACGAACATGTATAATGTTCTGCAAAAACATTAAAATTTATAAAATAGTACAAAATATATTATAGTTTGATCAATAAATAAGTGATGTTTCCAACTAAACCGCGATGGTGGCTGAAGAGAGCGCCCCATCGCGAAACAAGGGAAGGGCGCAGACGATGAGTCGGACAAACAATAAACAAACAGAGACTGCGAATGTTCGCGGGAGTTGTACAGAATGCACCGACAAGCAGGTGCCGAACCAGAATATAAAAAGCTGAAACTGCGATGCGTCGCGGGTATTGAAACGCTATGTAAATACACCGATTAGTTAATATTATAGACGATATACATGTAAGATCATAATCTTGCTTGGCTTAAACGATTACACGATATATTTGAACGATTAACTTGTTATCCTATGTATCCTACTGGTCTCGAGCTGATGTGTGTCTGTGTGGTAAGGCAAGAGTCCTGGCGCCGCGCTCTGGATGTTCGCTTGTCGGAATGGTCTTTAATAAAATAACTGGATTGTATCTGGGAAAGCAATCCTTCCCCGTTAGCCTTCACATTTTGTTTTCTACAACAGACTTTTGCCTTCCAACACACTACATGAACTCAAGGGCAGCATGTAATTCTATAAGTATTAATCCTATTGTGAGTAACATAGACACTGAAATACACTACCTTACCTAGTAGCCGACCAAGAGTTGTCATCATGGTGCTGCCCACCGTCCATTTCGAAGTTATTCTCTTTTATTTTGACGTTGTCTTTTTAACGCGAATATTTTAAGACATAATTATAAATTTTAGTTGCAAGTTATTTTTTAATTTCATTGTTTTATTATGGCAGTATTAAATGGGCAGTTACAACGTGATCGTTACGTTTTCGCGGCTACTTTCGTATTTACAAACTACGTGTGTCTTGACGACTTCCACCATATACTATGCCGATTTGCCTAGATATACTATCCACATCATATTGGATGATGGATGAGCTCTGCTTAAAGACTATTCTACGATATACAGACACACATTTCAACGCTAACCATTTCTGGTCGCGGAATTCACTTGCTCTAAATATACTATCCGCTCCCTCGAGCGAATGAGCTACTATATGCTATTCTATTAGACAAAAATATATATTATATAGACACCTAAGATAACTCGATAATTTATAATATTCCTTCTCATGCCCATTATACACAGGATAACCCACTCTTTAACCAAAATAAAGTGTATAAATCGACGCATTAACAAAGTTTTTTGGAAAACTGCGACTTTCAGACAAAATTGTTGGTAATTGTGGAGAGACTAATGTGACTACTAGAGTAATGTGAGTCGTCATTTTAATGTTATTTTGTTGATACGGCAGATGTTTCTGCAATGTGCGCTGCCTGCGAAAATTTCTCTCCACTGCCGCGGATTTTATTCTACGTGCGCCGGACTATAACATTCAATAAACTTAACGAACAATCAACATTCATTGGTGCTCAAACTTTTATCACATTTAAATACTATTCAAATAATTTCTCAAAAAACCTAAGTTCGTGAGTAATACGAGTTTATCAAAATTATTTCGTTGTCCTTCCATTGTGAACCAAATTATTAGATTTGGAGAATTTTAAACCGTATCTTGAGAGTTTTAGAGAAGTTAAATTGAAAGTAACATGACTCTCCAGTAAATTGTAATCCCGCGTCTTTAACATGCTGCTTTATATCTAATATCTGGAATTTCAAAACGATTATCACTTAGTCTAAGTATTGTACCGGCTACTAATTAAACTATAATACTTGCCAGATTTTATAACCGTAATCGCCGAATATTGCTAAGTGATTTGAACAAAAGTTAACAACCGATACTTAAACAAATATATGAATGGAAATTGTTTTCTTTTATCAATTTTACAAGACATAAAAAAATAAAATGTGAAAATATTGATAAAATTTATATAATTTCAAAACGAAACAGATTAGATACTATTTTTGTGATTTTATTTTTTATATTTTTTTTAGTCTTTTTAATTGTTTTTTTATCAAAATCTACGTACACATAATACAGCTAGAGCATTGCCCAGCTACGCGCCCTGGACAACACTCAAATATTTACAAACGTCTTACCGGTAGGCTTTTCGATACCACTTAACACGTGGGGGTATACTCTACTGCCTACCTACTATTGCCAAACATGCGACCTTTAGCGACCAGCATCTTTCCACCCCCGAGGGGGTGAATGAGCGTGGTTTACCTAATACTACTATTAAACTATCTTATTAAAAATTGGCTCGTTACGTCAATTACCTAACTTACTCCTAAATTACATCTAAGCGCAATATCGGTACCGGCCTTAGCTCCTTCCGCGTCGGGGTCAAGGAGATTCTATGGATAAATATTACTATCAGCTACCAACAACACACACAATTTTTTGCAGTTTTTTTAGAAAAATATCTCTTTTTGTAGCATTTATTTACCTAGTATATAAAAAGCAGTGATTCTAGCCGTACGATACTAAACTATTGCTCTTTTGGTGTAATTTGTTTATGGTGGTAAATTATATTATTATTGCTTCACAAACTCACGTAGCAAATAACTTGCCCATATGTAGACTAACAACGGCAAATTTGAACGCTAAATTTCTGGCTAAATGAATAGCGCAGTGCAATTTTAAAAATAAACATTTGTTCCGTTTTATAAAAATATAACTTTTATTCTTACTTTAACAAAATATTTATTTATCTAATCGATTATAAAAATATCTCTGCTCTTTTTGTAACTTCCATCGCCGCCAATGACCCGAAGACTACGAACTATTTTTCAGCTATAAGACTTATCCTAAAGGGCTGTTCATAATAACGCTTGGCTCATTTGCAAACCTTCCGCTAACCACATGAGAATTAAATGAAAAGCAATTTGACAAACCTATACCGGAAATTAATATAATAAATAATCATAAATGAACACTTCACTTTCGGATGGAATCCCTCGTGTGACCACACCTTAAGAATGTTTTATATTGTTGGAGATAGCTCCACCCTTATAAAACATCCCTAGCCCCCACCCCCCCACCCCTATTGACACTTAAAATTACAAGCAAAACTAATGCTCCCGTTATTATTCCCCTGCAACTGAAATACCACTCGAAACTGACCCCAACCCTAAACTCATTTTTTTTCCTCTTAAAATAGCCGCAATTGTAAGACAACTGCGAGACAAGATGTTAAACCCATCGAGGAATACTTCTACATTAACCCCACACACAACTTTCATTATGAACTGCATACCCTCCCCGAAATCTAAAAACCTGTTCCTCAACTTTAGCTCCCCCAAAAAATAACCCCAACCCGTCTAAAATACCTCAACCTGAACCCTTAGAAAGCAACCCCCCATAACCCCGGCTATTAAACTTCCCCAGACCACATCCGTCCCGGGTCCTCAGTCTGTACAGACATCAAATTAGCGAATTACTAACAGCCCTTAACCTACGAAAACACGAATTACAGCTAAGTTTATTAGAGTTAAGATAAAAAAATGTAAATATTATAAATAGGTTCATGAACCACTGAAGTGCACTTTCTGAATAATTTGTAAGTCCCCGCAAATCTCAACAGCTGCTGAATGGGGCAATATTTATTATTATGGAATTGATTTTATGTTCCTTTAACCAGTAGACAATGTTATCCAATTTAGCTGCTTAGATTTGGCTGACTGACTTACTGAGGTATTGCTTCGGTAACACTTCATGATAGCTTATCACTATACTAGTTATTATCGACGCTTCGGTGGCATGCGCTCGATTAGCTCAACTGATGTCTTAGCACTTCTTGCTATTCGAATTAGTTTAGTAATAAGTTCAGCATGTCGGTTACAGTAAGTTTGGGTAATTTTTTTTGTATTTAAATTTTTTAATTTTTTATATATTTTTTTCATTTTTAATTTTTTTTTTGTATTTTTGATTATTATTATTTTTTTTTGTATTTTTAATTATTTTATTTTTTTGTATTTTTAATTATTTTATTTTTTTTGTGTTTTCTTTTTGTATTTTTTTTGTATTTTATTATTTTATCTGCTTATTTTTATTGCTGTTTTTTGAGATTACTTAACTAGAACTACAGATATTCGCCGTAACTTGGTTAAGAAAATAATTTTATCGGATAGTTCTTATAACTATGTTTATTGCTGTGAACAAACCACTGGCGGGCCGCTCGCCTCCTGCTGGCTATCCCTTCTGCCTCCCCAACACTGCCCCTACTCCACTGCCCAATGGTTTCCGTAAATATAATATTCTCGTTCATTAAGATAATTATTGCAATGTTCATTTGTGAGACGGTTAATACATTTTTAGGGACAATTTTTATTGCGAGAATTATAACATACTTTTGTAGACATAATAAATAAGAAATGCAAAAAAAAACGATATTATAAAATTAATAAAAAAAAACGCCCGATTTGTAATTAAACAATAAAGTATAAAATATTATTAATTGATTAATTTTGAAGAGAAATTCCGTATGAAAAAATAATAATGTGAACGAAACTCGAATATAAGCGACAGCGTTTGCGACTATACTACATCAAAGCTACCCTAATATACTACGCGATTACATTTATAACCTAAGAGATTATATATTGCTAACACGCAAGTTATATTAAAGTGGATATATGGACATGAAACATCAAAAGCCGTCAAATTGCCGAAGTTTATTGGGAAAGGCGT
Source organism: Trichoplusia ni (assembly GCF_003590095.1). Classification (NCBI taxonomy): domain Eukaryota; kingdom Metazoa; phylum Arthropoda; class Insecta; order Lepidoptera; family Noctuidae; genus Trichoplusia; species Trichoplusia ni. The sequence goes on from NC_039497.1 coordinate 4,048,053, forward strand.
TCACCGTCAGAACGACGGTTGGAACGAGGACGGCCTGTGACACTCATCCTAAAATAATCTACAACATTTATTATTTATATTAATTAGTTAGTATTGAGCCTCCATATCACAATCTAAATCAGCGGTATAAACACACGCGATCCTCCATTTCTGAATGGTTTTCAAGTTGCACAGTAATGCTAGATAATGTAGGAAGAACGGCAGATAGTTATATATTCTTAGTTAGTCTTAGTTACAACACTTAGAAATGCACTGAGTACGCAGTGCGGCCGACGACGGCGGACAAACTACGAAGAACTACTCCTAAGAAGAAAAGGGTTACATAGACGATTGATTATTAATACATATATTACTATACGAACGAAGTTGATTATACACGCTACACGAAACTACGTACGTTCGTTATTATTGCCTACATAGATTGCGCATCTATTATTCCACACGATAACTATTCTATTAAAATCTACAAGTTATTTCTACATCTAATATAGTCTACTACGATTATAGTGCTTTACCGTGCCTTATATCTAGAAAGACTAATTTTGAATAATTTTGAGAAAATTACAGATGAGGCACCGACTCCAAAAATTTTGTTGATTCCGAAATGTTAGAACTTACACGGTACAAAATCCAAGCCTGCTATAATAAGTGACGACAGATTGTAAGATTGTTTCAGGAAATACTGAACAATGTTACGTTTGAGTTGAAAAGCGTGCTTACATGTCGTGTAAGCCGCCGAAGAGAGAACGATCGTTTCGAGTTAAATAACCATTTTATTTTGAATGTCATGCTTGTCAGAATAAGCCGCGGTAAGATGGTAACATAATGTTGAAACATCGTGTGCAGTGACGACGATGTATATTTTTTACGTGTTTGAAACACGAATTCCGGAGAGCTAAACATTTAATATGTTAGGCTCCGGCGTCTCGAAAGCTGATCCGTGCAATAATTAGGTAATTTGCTAACAAATCGCTTAGTAACCGCTGTAATTGCTTGAGAGTCTGACGGGTTTCAACCTATTACACAGGAGATTAGACGATTTGATAACAAATTCATTGCTCAGCCTTCAAAGGGGTTTCTACGAGAGGGCTATATGCTCTCACTCGTTAGATAGAGGCCGCTATTCTGCGGGGCCTCGGAGGCAAATGTCAAATAACATTGCTCTACCCTTTTAGGGTTGTGACAAGATTTCCTAATGCCCTCAAAGCACGAAACTCATGCTGGTTATCTTTAGGAGAGCCCGGGTAATGCCGATTATTCCGCATTATCTAATATCCGTTGAAATCTTGTAAAAACGTAATTGATTACGTCGCTGGAAGATAATTTATGCACGATTACTTCCGCGTATATGACTAAACTACCTAACCTACATATATAAGACAAGTATTATACTTATTTTCACTACCGGCTTATTAATTACTATACTTTAAAAAACGGAAAATCTGCCAAAGATATTATTAACATGACTTTGCAATAATGTTAGTCTTAAACACTACTTAATAATACAAGAAATTTGTATTTCGCATCTTTTGAATATATACGTCGCTTATAAATAGACACAGACTTATGATTACGCGTCAATTCGCTGACGAAGTATAAAAATAGAGGATTATCCGATTTGCTACGAAGCAGCTAATGTATTTACAGCCGGCAGTTATGGCTACATACGTCTTACAGTAACTTACATACGCGGTGAGATAACTTATATTTATATATCCCCCGCTTTATAACTAGCTTCATTATTTATCTCACAGATCGTTTGTGGTACGTTATCCTGTTTATTTATATATAAAAATAAACTTATTAATTTGGATTAACATGAATTTACGACTATATATTTTTATGCTGAAGCGGAATATAATAGTTATAGTTAATAGAAAAAATATTTATGTACATCTACGTAATTGATTAATATCCATCGTCTCATTTTATTACATAGAAATATATATTTATAATAAATATTTAAAGGAATTTTAAATAACCGCCATAAATATCAAAGTGAATTAATTATTAAATAAAACAAAGCAACGACAGATTCAAATAAATTAAGATATATAATATATATATAGGTATAATATAGACATATAATATAACTTTTAACTTCCTATTATACTCAATTAAACTAATAACCGCCGATATAATATATAGATATACGAAAACGCGAATAAAATATATTTATATAGTCAACAAGGATATATCTTTGATTTAATTTAACTATCTAAAAGTCTTTTACATATGTATGTACATACTACGGGTTGTGGTGATCATACGGTGAACTTAGACTAACATTTTAAACTACCATCGCTTGTCTTGCATTGTATCCAAAAACTTAGCCTATGAGGTTGTTACAGTTTTACTATCCGAATATGAATTTTGATGATGGGCAAAAAGGAATTTAGCCAACAAGCATTTTTTTAACACCGACGAATTTATTTTAGGCTGCCAAACAACGAGAAGTAAAACCCCACGGACAAATGACATTTCTCCAAACGTTCACAATGACAAAATCCCTCAAATGTATGTAAGTCAGGTCTAAGTCTGGTGACTCTCGATATAACTTCCATACATTTGATGGATCTCTATTGTTATATGCTTCAAGAAATGCCAACTGTTAGAAGAGGAAAGTTTTTTTTTTATTGATCGAGTAAATTTTGAATGAAACCTCTTTTGACCGATTACTGTGTTGAAGACAAGAAATTATTGCTTTTGTGAATGACGTCCTTACGATCTACATTATTGCTATTCTGTTTTGATTTTCATCCCATTTTAAAACTATCATCTGTGTCTTGCACAGGAACTCTTAAAACTACCTACTTCAACGGTGTTGTGTTGTCGTTTTTTCTTTTCCTATACCTACTTATAACTCTATATAGCTACTTTTACGACTTCTATCGAAGACAAGGATTACTTATAAATTATTTTGGTGTTGACTACGCGTATATAAGACATCGAGGCACAGACACGAATGTTTTTGTATTTTTTTTACGTTTTTATCTTTTTTTTATATTTTGTTCTTTTTAATTTTTTTTTTATTATATTTTGTATTTTATATTTTTTTTTGCTGTATTTTTTGATATTATTTTTGTTTTTTTTTTTACTTTTTTTGTATATTTATTTATAGATTACGATACATGTCTACCAAGTTAATAGTTAAAATACTAGAATGTAATTGATAAGTTCGCAAGATTATGATCTTAAATATAATTACTTGAACCGCTACCACATTTATAATAATTTGAGAACACTTAGAACATTACTGAATATTTAATTGATAAAACCTTTTATAGGTTTACACGAACATTTAAATCTGACTGGATCAAACTACTCGTAATAATGTGAAAAGTACCGCGCTGTACGGATAATATATGCGATACTGTATCGGTTATTAAGCACATCGAAATACTTATGGGTCGAGCTGCAAAAGTAACGCCCGCTAACTACTTGATTACATAATATGTGATACGACAAGATTATCGATAAATACAAGCAACGTGAGACATAAGGCCCCAAGAATGCAATTTCATCTGTTTATGACTGACAAAGGAACACGCAAACCCCGAACAAACTAAGTGAAGTATAAAAGAAGCACGCAACATTCCAAGATAATTGTGCTTTAAGAACTAAAATGATAGCAATATTCAAAAGAAAATTACCCTCAAAGTCTTTATATCGCGCCTAGTAGTGCTACTGCGTAGCTTTCTGGATGGTGATGCACTGATTCATATCTAAATAGTCTTAATCTTTTTTTAAAGTTTCTCCAAATATCATTTAGGTACAAAAGTACTAAGAATATCAAAAGGTACAAAAGAGAACAGGGAACGCAAGTGTTTGAAACTGTCCTATGTCTAAACCGGGTCTCACCCATCCTCACTAATTTCTTAAACTTCCTAGTCTTTGAGCCTTGCCTCCGCTTGCGTATCTTATAGCTAAACTAACATATCGAGTGGATTCACATATTATATATACGATATCCATAGAAGATAAATGCGAGAGCGATGCCTCTCGAAAGGTTCAAGCAATCTATTTAAGTGGAGCCTTCCATCTGCATATCCGCCGAAGTTAATACTAATAACAAAGTTTTGGAAGGAAGTCGAGAGAGAGAAATTTTCTTTTGAGTTACAACATTTTAAGAGGAAGACTGCTACTTAAATGTATTGATTGAACCGACACACATAGATTAGGTTACATGATTAAAACATTGTTGGGAACCTCATTCATTTAGTAAGGAACTCACGGATTCGTGTCTTGAGTTGCTTCGTGTATCCATCTAGACGATGGGCGTTTTCCTCGAGCTTGGCTACCATCACATCGATGTCGTCCACCTGCGACAGCAGAGGACGGATGGTTGTTGCATCTGCAACAAGCCATAACATTACTATCTGATGCGCGTTTACCGGTAAGAGTAACAATTTGAGGAATGATTCCTAACAAAAATCATAACAGACAATATTAATAAAAAAAATGTCCGTCAATTAAGAGGTTGTAGTGGTAGTGTAAAATGATTAAGTAATTATGATTATTTATAAGAAAAAAAAAAGTATTTATAAGTTTAATCATGGTGTTAACTCTCATCAAAATAAATACAATACTCTTTACAAGCATTCAATTCTGAACAATGTCGCCATTTACATCATTTCATTTCAGTGAATTTCTTAGGAGATATCACAGTTTTAACATAATTATTCAACACGAAAATAATTTATGTATGTATGAGTTCGATAGACGCAGTTAGGACATATATAATACATTTAAAATAAACTTACAAGCATGGTCGTATTCCATCAGCGTCCTGTTCAAATTGACCGCTAGGTTGCGGAGATCAGCGTATTTGGTGATGGCGACACGATTTATATCTTCCAGCAGCATGTAGTGGTCCTGCAACAAAATCATTCATTACACAATAATTCGTTGCGACCGCGAACGAGAACTGGATCCCAAATATGTATGGGAATCTGGAATAACTAACCCGCATTGAGTAAAAGTTGTTTCGAATTAAATAACTTTCTGTTTCAGAGTACCAAGCAATGGGACACTACGATTTTTAAGTTTAACATTATTTTAAATATAATACTAGATCATTTAAGTCGTAATTAAATATGACTTATCTTAATTGAATTATAATTTAGTAGTAGACATAGGAATATATTATTTTAATAGATTGATTTAACTTAAATTAATTCTAAAAGCTTTCCATAGCACAATGTACCATGTACCACCACCAACCATATGTATCGAAAGTTTTTCAAAATCGTTATGAATCATGATTCAATTTGCATTAAGCTTTGTAATTGTCACGTATGCAAAAAGTTATTGGTAGGATAATGAAATGGTCTGAACTTAAACAAGCCGTAATTGACGTTGTATATCGGACATAGACAGGCCCTAGGCGATCATAAGTTAAACTATGATCTCATTGTGAATACATATAGAGAGAGATACGTACCCCACCACTAGCGATCTCGCCTTGGAGATAATCATTAGTTTTTTTGAATAGATGCGTGGCGAGGCGGCTGAGCGTCGGGTCGTGCGGGTCGAGCACCTCGAAGCTCGAGTGGGAGGGCGAAGCATACAAATCTAGACAAACAGATAAAATACACATTATTATCATAATCGTTATAATGACATCAGGGAGTAGTTCGCAAAAGCAGTTGTAAAATTCAGAACTTAAATGCTAAGAGGTACATGTTGTGTCCTAAAATATCAAACGATTTACAAATTAATACATATCATCAAATTTTAAATTATTGTTCGACATCAACCTATGACGTCCTTTGTTATGACAAATATTTCCGGGAATTAAGTGATAACAATGCGCGAGCACAAGAACAAGTAATGACGTGCCGTAAAGCGATAGGTGCATCAACATTGCACAAGATATTCAGGTGTATTCAAACCCACTTCAGTTTTCTATTATCCACCGTAATAGACGCACTACAAATATAGAACTATAAAGTTTCAAAGTAAGGGATCCGGTAAATACATATATTTGGAAAATGGTAACCGCCTCAAAGGAAAATGTATGGTTCCTTTCGGACTATACAAAATACTGAAGAAAATCTCAAATTCAATCTACGAGGATACTGGACACAAGAAAACTGAATCAAACCTATTTCATATAACAAAAATAGTTTCGGTGGCTAACGATACGACTTGACGAACAATCACAACATGTTATATGTTTGTTCTCCTTCGAGAGATGTAAAGAAAATAACGACTCCCTTTTATATGAGACGTAATCTTTAAGTTTGAATTTCCCGCGTTTCGCACAGAGTTATACGACTCGGGTTCTCGATGGTAAAACATGAATACTTGATGGTCGGGATTCTAACCTAAAAATATGGAACATAGAAGATTTCAATTATTGTTTTAAAAGTTATTAATTTAAATAAGTAAATCACCTGGAGTAAAAACCTTATAATGTTGTTTTCTAGTTTTATTACAGGTAAGATTATTTCTGTATTTTGTAATTTTATCTTGTAAATGGAGATCGAATAAATGAAACTGTTTTAATTGCAGAAACCCAACTGAGTTATATACATATTCAAGATTACAACTCCTCAAAGTAAGAAAGACTCAACACCATGGCGCTCTCCACAGAAACAGAATCGCGGCGATATTACTGTCGTGCCGCGTATTTCTATACTCTCTCTATGAAGCCGTCTCCAAACGCGAAATTCCTATAATATATATCTACATCCCTATTTCGTCGCCACTAGCAGCGGGTCCGCCGCGAGCTCGTTGCGCTCTCACGACGAGCGCGCAGCGGGCGCGCTGCGATAACGCGTCGTCAAGGAAACGCTGCGATACCGTTACGACATGCGACGATACGCGGCGGAATTAAAGAGAATCAAAACGGTATATATAATATTTCCAGCAGTACTATCGAGAGACACATTGTAAGGCACTTAATAGAGCAGAGGGGAAAAGCGCCGCCCAACATAATGACAAAACCGATCAGTCACGCACGCATGTGAAATGTACTCGAATTGAGTGCGCATGTGCATTACCCGGCCGCTGCAGCTATTTCACACCGCAACATAACAAAGAAGTACTACTAAGAAGACATAGGCATGATGGTATAATAAGTTACAAGTTAGGCGAGAGTTAGCATTTGTCAGATTACATTGTTTATCTATCTTGAAAAAAATTGATTCGTTCAATGTTTATTTTATTTTCTTATGTATAAGGAAAATATTTTTTTCTATATAATGTTATTTTTATTCTTTGTCATAACATTTTATTCTTGTTTTGTCATTCACGACCACTATTGTATTCGGCCATACCTGTAGTGAAGCTGGTTAAGATAAATAATAAAAGATAAGACAGAATTAAAGCTGATATTAAAAATCCAGTCTAACACAAGTCATCGTCTGTTTAAAGATCCTTCACAATTTACCGTATCGTCTAGCTATTAAATTCTCGCAACGAGGGGTGGAGCGCCGCCCAACGAAGTCGGGAAATCGATAACCAAAGCGGGCGAACAAAGTGCGTTGAGTGCGCATGTGCCATGCCCGGGCTTAGCCAGCCATTTCAGATACAATCGAGAACATTCGCTTCTTTAGGCAGTACTAATAACACAACTTTCAATTGAAAACCTTTTGAAAACGTGACCGCACAAATGAAAAACTAAATCCTTAATACATGACAGCTCTAGGACTCACCTGAGTGGTCGTCCATGTTTAGTATTTTTCACAACACACACTGATATCTGTACTGGGTCACTCATGAGAATTTATTAAATGAGCCTCGCGACTGCGACCAGTTTCGACAAGAGACCGACGCCTACTGAGCCTGGCGCTGCGAGGGACGCGCCGTGTTCTAGAACGCCTATCGATCGATATCACGCATGCGCTTTACAGCTGCATCCGCGTCGTTCCCCCTGTTGGATTGGAGGGTGGAATATTTCGAGATTCTAATTACAGGATTTATTGACAGTGTATTGTGAACTGATAATTAAGTTTTATCATTTTTGATTGAAATCACTCTAAATAAATGCAAAAAGAATACAACCCGAAAGGACACCATATAACATGTTTTTATTACAGATAAAAGGGATATTGGCAGGGGAGTGATGATGATGAAGAATCCAGATAAAACAATAGTTATACCAATAAGACAAAGTATGATCAACATCTGGTAAGCCAATCTCGTAAAAATATGAGGGCTCGTATACGGAGCGTCGATTAACATAATACAGATACACTACTGCAAACTATAGTTGCATTGATTGAGCATGTGCATTGCCAACTCCCTGAAAGCTACGGGCGGCGCACGGGGTACTTACATGAGGGACGCAAACATATTTCGCTAATGGATCTTGGATTATAATACTAGGGTACAGATGGTGTCTAGTACGGGTCTGTTGAGCAATTACCCAATTTATATCTGGATAGACATTCAAGCACAGAATTCTATTTGAGGGGGAATAATGCGAAAGGGGAATTTCATTTTTTAAGTTCCGTAGAATATAAAAAAAAACTACTAATAAAACTAATCACGCCATCAGTCACCGAATTCTCGTAAGTAGATGTGTATTCTCCATTATAAAAGATACATCATATCAACGGGGGACGGCTAAGAGGAGTATGGTCAATAGAGATTATAGACATTTAAAATAACAAAGGCTTTTTGGTAAAAATTAAGTGTTAAAAGTCCATCGGTAGTAAACTTATTATCCGCTCTAGTTATGTAAAATAATCAAATATATAATGAACAGAAAGCAATAAACGGCCGAACATAAACACAGGATCGATAACACGAACGCGTCTGCAGCAGGATTGAGTGCGCATGTGCTGAATGGGCGTGGCCAACTATAAAAAAAAACTTGAACTTAAATTTTGCTTCCCTAGGCTGTATCCGGCAGCGAATGTCTAGTAACGAGGTACGTATTTGGGAGGTTTTTTTTTATCAAATTTTCCATGATTTTGACTCACCTAAGTCGTCCATGTTTAGGGCTTTCTGAACACACTACCACCTCACCAAAATCTATGCCAAATCACTGCATCACTATAAATAAAATATGCAAAATGAGCCTCGAGACTACGACCAGTTTCGACAAGCGACCGACGCGTACTGAGCCGGGCGTTGCGGGCGGCGCGCCGTGTTCTAGAACACGTATTGATCGATACCACGCATGCGAACTGCACTTGCAACCGCGTCGTATCTCCTTGGGAAATCACGACCGTTATACTAACGAAAATTTATCTAGATTTTTTAAAGACCCGCGCAAAATCAAAATGTAATAACTTATTAATTATTGACAAAAATTGTTCAATAAATTCAATTCAAATTAGGAACATCAAGTTACCGGCGCAAAATGACGTCGGGAGGGTGGCTGTGCGATACCGCCTTACAAAAACGGTATTAATGTGCAGTTGTATTGAGTAGGTATATGTGTCATCCGACGCAAAGACCTACTCCAGAATACTTCGTACTAATCATCTTTAAACTGGACAGACTTTGGCATACAGATATTGAAATAAAATTAAGATAATCGAAAACATTTTGAGCACTCCTATCTCATTTAACCCCATACACACGAATTCTACTCAGCACTCGTGAACGACTCTTGAAAATTTAGGGATGATTGATTATAATTTAGCCAGGATCTTTCTCTCTTAGTATTTGAGGTAAAGAGGTAAGGAAAGTTACAATATTGCGCAATTTCTTGATCCCACAGTAATCAGGCATAAGGGAAGGAATTAAATAAACGTGTTTGCTTTTTTGGGGACTAATTGAATATTCATGTCTGTATTTATCTCAGCCGTTAGTGCTATAAAACAAGCAGACTCGATTCAAATATCTTATTATTAAACATACACATATCGGAAACAACATCGCTAAGGCGTGAGTGACTAAGTACCACATAATCATTATATTCATACTCAGTAATTGAGATATTAAAGAACCTCAAAGCGTTTTAACGACCAGGTAATGCACAACACTGCTAACACAAAGGCGGAATCGATAACACCAACATGCGAGCTGCAGTTGTATTGAGTGCGCATGTGCATTACCCGGGAGAATTCAGCTATTTGGCTAATACAGAGAGATCGCTAATAAAGGCAGTATAGGAAATATATTTGTAATTCAAAATATTTGACACTCTGAAAACTCAAGGACTCACCTAAGTGGTCGTCCATGTTTAGTGTTCCTCACAACACACACTGATATCTGTACTGGGTCACTCATGAGAATTTATTAAATGAGCCTCGCGATTGCGACCAGTTTCGACAAGCGACCGACGCCTACTGAGCCGGGCGCTGCGAGGGACGCGCCATGTTCTAGAACAGTCCGAGATCGATACCACGCATGCGAACTACACTAGCAGCCGCGGCGTACCTTCGTGGGAGGTGAGGGGCGGGATGACTGGATTTTTCGATTACAGATTTTGAAAGCATTTATTAAATTTAATTTCTCATTTCAAAATAAATAATTACCAGACCACTTAGGAGAGAACAACAAGTATAATCAAATTTACGAAGTTAAATGCTAAAAACTATACGTTTGTTCTGTGGCACGAAAAGGGGTGGTGATAGCGACATCTCGCTATCAACGCCTTCAACTCGCTGCCGCCTCAGAGCAAAGTCAGTATTTCGATATGACGGGGTGTCGCTCTATCTACAGGGCGTCGTGGCCGTCTATCTCACAAGACGTGATATTACGTTCGCGTCGCAGACATGCCTGCAGGGGTAAGAAACGGGCCGCGGTGATCCCCAGGGCCTGTCTTAGGACCTCTGCTGTGGAACATCGGGTACGGTTGAGCCCTCAGAGGAGCATTTCTCTCTGATATGCTCGGTTGTGCCGCGGAGGCAAGGCGCCGGAAGACCAGTGGGCGCCACTGTAGCCGACCACGAACTGGCAGCCGAACGGCAGGCACAGGATTCATGTATCAAAGTAGAGCGTGCACATACCGTTCCCTTACAAAAAAATCTTAGTGTCACGTATTCGTCATTGGTACATAGCAATAGCAAAACGACATTAACCTTAGTTTAGTTGCAAGGGAAATATGGACGGATGACTCCACGTTTAATAGGAAGGGTATGTGGAATAAGCGCAATTCCCAATTCTGGGCAGATTTCAATCCGTATGCTGCAAAGAAGGCACTGAACTCGGTGCACGTGTAGGCAGGGCTGTTTAAAAAGCGAGTTTTCGAGCTTATTTTCGTACCGGAGCGACTTAGGCGCCGCGACACCTCCAGTTCCTAATAACCACTTTGGAAGACATCGTGGATAACATGCCGTTGGCTCACTACCGGGATGCGTGGATCCAAAGACGATGGTGCCCTCACATGTAACACTTCAAGTGCGACAATACCTATCAGCAATATTTTACAATCAGTGGTTCGGAAGATTTGGTCTTAGTTCGCCAGATTTGTCGCCGCTCGACGTTAAGGATAAGGTGTTCGTAACCAAATCCAAGATCGCATTCAATACAGCAGCAGATTTTGCGCCGTGCTAAAATCTGTGCGCAGGTAGGTGGCGGACATGTCAAACGTTCTCTGGATTGAAGCGACCTTTTTTAATTTAGATGATAGAATCGTCAGTTTGAAAGAATAGTGTAAAATGTAAGATATGTACATACATAAAGATATCGGGCGGAAACATTAAGTAACCGGTTGGAATAAGCGAGGGGTGGAGAGTCAAAATAAACATGAAATCGATAAGTCACACGTGCGAGCCGCAGTTGCATTGAATGCGCATGTCCATTACCCGGAATTCAGCTTTTTAAACAAACAAAGAGAAATTCGCTTCTATTGGCAACATTATTCGGTCGATTCTTAATCCAGAATATTTTGGACTGAGGTGACCACATTAAATATGAATATTCAAAATACCAAGAACGTTTGACAACTCTACGACTCAGAATCAATAAGTATTTATCAAATGAGCCTTGCGACTGCGTTTACAACACGATGAAAAAGTATTTTCCTAAAAGCACAAAACAACAGTTGTTCCTGAACAACTGTTTTAGGCCTACCAGAAATAAAAACATTGTTTTTACTTTTACCATTCTAACCTCTTCAGTAAACACATGAAAGTGACTTGAATCAGTTATCAAATACCACGAATTTTTACTGATTAGGCCCTATACTACCCGGATATTAAGTTACTGTAGAGAATTAGCGACGGCAAGAAAGCGTTACACTACCAAACATAAATGGAACTCGCAAATAAATTTCGCATGTGAACTGCATGTATTTTAGTGCGCATGTGCATTACCCAAACGTCGCCAGCTATTTGATAAGAAACTTAATTTCTTTAAAAATCATACCAGGTACTTAGTTTATAATGCAAAGAATAAACACCGGTCACTAATGTCGTGTTAGCCTGGTATTGAGTCGAGGTGCACTACTAGATACCACTGACAAGCAATGAAGGCTACCTGGGATCCGAAATCGCCAATCCGCGGTGAGCGTGATCAGCAGAATCGCATTCAGACGGTTAATTTATATCGATGAGGGACGATATCGGCTGAAAACATGTAGTTACCGTGTGAACTGGGAGAGGGGTGGAGAGCCGCCCACTCATAACCAGTAACACCCACATGCGAACTGCAGTCGCATCGAGTGCGCATGTGCATTGCCCGGGTGAATTCAGCTCTTTTAGCTAACTTACAGAAATATCGCTTTTTAAGGCAGTATAGGAAATATTATATTTCCAATTAATCCAACATTCTGACAGCTCTAGGACTCACCTGAGTGGTCGTCCATGTTTAGTATTTTTCACAACACACACTGATATCTGTACTGGGTCACTCATGAGAATTTATTAAATGAGCCTCGCGACAGCGACCAGTTTCGACAAGCGACCGACGCCTACTGATCCGGGCGCTGCGGGCGACGCGCCGTGTTCTAGGACAATCTGAGATCGATGCCACGCATGCGAACTACACTAGCATCAGCGTCGTACCTTCGTGGGAGGTGAGGGGAGGGATGTATAAAGATTCATCGGACAGAACTTTTGTATTATATATTTTGAAAGATGTTAATTGAATTTTTCATTGCAAAGAATAAATAATCAAACCATTCACAACGCAACAACACTATAATCTGATGAAAAAGTATTTAACTTAAATAAAATCAAATTGAAGAACTTTGCTGTCACCTAAGTCTAAAAGGGTTTCACTCGTTTTGTATTTAAACCTTTTTATAATCACCCGTTTAAGGCCTACTAGACATAAAAACAATTTGATTCTTCATTAATTGCAACCTCTCCAGTAGACACATCGAAGACATCCTATTTACATGCAGTTTGAATAACTGCCACCTGACGCCTAATTTGTACTAATATAATCCTACATCAGCTGAATATATTAAATTGCTGTGGCGGACTGGCGCAAGTGTAACGATATCCAAATAAATGAAACTCGCAATCAAAGTACGCTTGAGAACTGCAGGTGATTTAGTGCGCATGTGCATTACCCGGGCGCAGCAAGCTACTTGAGAAGCCCCCTCTCCCCCCCTCCCGGTCCCTGATGTCGTGTTCGCCTTGCGGTCCTACGCATGGATTTGTAAGCATGAGGCGAAGGTTCGATTCAAATGCAGGCAAAGTACTCATGTTATATTTTCAGTTCCGTGCACTTGCTTAAGAAATCAAAGTTTTTATATCAAGTAGGCCGTTTTCCAGGCACTTCTAAAACCTCAAGATAAACCGCAGACAAACAGTGAAAAGCATCGAACAGACATCTGGAATAATGATATTAGAATCTGAAATCGCCAACTCGGAGTGAGCGGTAATCAGCACAATCACATTCAGCGAGCTGGTTTATACCAAAGAGGAATGATATCCGTCGGAATCATTAAGTTACCATGTGCAATAAGGGACGGTTGGAAAACAGCTCAACATAAACACGAAACCGATAAGTCACGCATGCGAACTGCAGTTGCATTGAGTGCGCATGTACATTACCCGGGAAAACTCAGCTATTTTAGGAAACAACGAGAAAATTCGCTTCTTCATTAGTAAATCATTTTTTGATTTAAATTTATTTAAAACCGCAATAACTCTAGGACTCACCTGAGTGGTCGTCCATGTTTAGTATTTTTCACAACACACACTGATATCTGTACTGGGTCACTCATGAGAATTTATTAAATGATTCTCGCGACTGCGACCAGTTTCGACAAACGACCGACGCCTACTGAGCCGGGCGCTGCGAGGGACGCGCCGTGTTCTAGAACAGTCCGAGATCGATACCACGCATGCGAACTACATTTCCCTCCGCGTCGTATCTCTTTGGGAGGTAAGGGGTGAAAAATATTGAGATTCACTACAGACTCTTTGAAACGAGTATTCTGACATATAAAGATTAACGAAGCTACAAACTGATGAAATACCATTAACATCAAAAACAAAAGGTTTCTTGTCTTGTTGGATCAACAACAAAATCTACATTCATAACTTTTAAGTATCCAAAAACTGAAGATTTAAGATATAAAATTCGCCTGAATCAGATGCAGTTATCAAACTTATGTTGATGAGGCCCTATATTTGCCGGATATATTAAATAACTGTGGTGGTCTGACAACGGATAAATCTCGCGAGCTTAGAGGTGCACGGCATGCTAGCCTTTGACTATGGTTGACGAAAGGGTCTGCAACACAGCTACATACACCAAATCGACTAGCAGGTGTTATACAAGAAGAGCTATAGCGAGATTTTATTGAACAAATAAGAATTAAGTATATGTGCAGTTCTTTAATTGGGCCTTTCCGTTTTGCATGCAAGAATCCGGATGTTTGAAATAGCTGCTGAAAAAATATAGCGAGAGACAAACCGAAGGAGAACAAAAAGATTTAGGCAGGGGAAATGTCTCTTAGTTGATATCCCAAATACTAATTTCGGAAACACCAACAGGTTCTTCGAGAACTCTAAAAGGCTACAGAAATTACTGGGATAAGTTATGACTTGATTTTTAAATTAAAAGTGAAATTAGAAGCCACATCAAGCGGCATCAAGATTGACATGACACAATGTGGATAAATATGCCACGGAAACTGATAAACTATACGCTGAGGTACATGGCTGTGATCTAACGACGCATACGGTCCTTCATTCATGAAACTTCAACAGCACAAAATTAGGATAGGGCAATGAGCAAGACGACAGTTAGACGGAATCATTAAAATATTGTGTGTTAACTGATAAAATATTGTGTATGTATTGTGGAAAAAATCTCCATTTTAAAATTCAAGACGAGATTATTGTTTATTTTAGAAAATAAAATTGCAAAATACTGCCATCCGCCATGCTTTTTAAAACGCCAATCGAAGTGTGTTACGTCAGCCCTCAGTAAAAACTGTCACTGTCACTTTCACTGCTGAGTTATGGCGCTAATAAATGAACGTTTCATATTTTTTTTTTATAATTATATTTTATATTACAGAAATATTATATTTTTTTTAGTTATAGTAGATACTTAAGAATATTTTAAAACACGTTTTCAAAAATTGTCGTCATGCCCATTTTCTGAAAAAGCTGCTGAGGCTCGCAATAAACAATTGAAGTCTAATCACCCAAACTTCGCTGAAGAGTTTCGAAGGTAAGAATTGGACTTAGATATTTATCATAATTTACTGTTAACATCCGACACAAAATGTAGCTAAGTTATTTTGGCTGAGATAGTGCAGCTATTAATTCCTGCTGAGCTAAACCGACCAATGGAAATTTATGTAAGCTGTGAAAAGTTAAATGTAAATCAATTAATCTCTAATTTAAGATTCATTATTGTAAGTGATAACGTATGGAACTTTAATAAAGTATAACGTTTGTAGACAAAATTTGAATAATGAATATTTATCTACTTAGTGGTTCCAAATAAACTTTAGTTCTACTTAATAATTCCCTAAAGAACGAGTATTACTAAAAAAAAAAGCTGTGCCTCCTTAGGAAAACCCGTAGGTTATGCGTATGGTCATTATAATATATAAAAAAAAAACTTAGAAATCAACAACGATCTCGACTAATATATTTGATTATAAATCACTAGTAGGTTAGACGCACCATACCGTGCACCGACAAATAATTTAGGTATATTGTTTCAAATACTGAATTCCTTTTGTGTCACCGTTTAGTTATTCAACAGTAATGTAACATAGTTGGAAGGGTTATTATCTGTTCTTCACTTTGTTATATATCATACGGCGATGGGATTCCCGAGATTTCCCAAAAACAAGATAAAGCAAAATAATTACGCCGTTGAGAACTATAATGCAATTCTTCATTAACTTAAGCTACATAAGTGATCAGCGACCGTGTCGAACTAAAAAAGCTGTATGCATGGCCGCCAATATACCTACAGCAACCTAAAGATATACGTAAATGAGTGCCTATATACATATAGCTATAAATACGCTTTCACAGACACAAGTGCCGCCTAGTATCCAGATATCGGTTATGTGTCTGAGCCAAGGGTACGAATCCAGTCACGTCATAGCATAGCGACGAGAAGCGTTTAAATATTTTTATTGCACGTGTTAACGGGACGTCGCACAATCGGTACAAGTGCACATGTGATATCGATTTTATGGTATTTATGTTGGGCTCGGTATCAAGATGGTTTTACTCCGCCTGCGGCTGATCTCAGTCATGTCATACTAGATGACAGTCTTCTATAAATGTAAATAGTAGCAACTAAATAGGTTTTGTATAAAAATATTTGTTATTTTTTTTTGTAAATCTCCCAAACTTTTCGGCATAAAAGCTATCCGTAATTATATCTGCTACTTATTAACTACTATCAAACGTAGATGGCGTTTGTGTTGAGTAGGTAGGTAGGTAGTAATTTCGGCCGCTTTAATCCGGAAAAACCTCTGGGACGCCTACTGAGCCGGGCGCTGCGGGCGGCGCGCCGTGTTCTAGAACACTTATCGATCTCTATCACGCATGCGAACTACACTAGCATCCGCGTCGTACCTTCGTGGGAGGAGAGGTGTGGTGTATTAAGATTCACAGGACTGAGCTGTGGATAGCCAATTTTAAAAATATCGATTGGAATTTTAATTTCAAAATAAATTAATTTAACTATTTACAACGCAAGGACACTACATTCTTATGAAAAGTATAACCTAAAGAATTACCTAAAGAAAATCAAATTGACGACGCTTGGAGTTAACCCAGTCTAGAAACTGTATTCAAACGTTCTTAAAGACGTGTTTCAAGCATACTAAAAATCAAAACTCTATCTTTTCTATTCTATATCTATTGCAACCTCTCAAGTTGACACGTATAAGTCATCCGAATCAATGTTATTTAGACCACCTCATTTATAGCAATAAGATCCTAAATCCGCCAAATATTGCTGTGAAGTGTTGGCGGGGCAAAAAAGTGTAACGCTACCCAATGTAAATGAAGCTCGCAATGAACTGCAGATGATTTAGTGCGCATGTGCTTTACCCGGGCGCAGCCAGCTATTCGAGAAGACCCTTCCCCCCGGTCAAGTCGTGTTAGCCTTGCGGTTCTATGAATGGACTTGTATGGACAAGGTGTAGGTTCGATTAAAGGGCAGGCACAGTACCAGTGTGATATTTTCAGTCACAGGTACTTTCTTAATTATTATAAGTAATTAAAATCAAAAAGTTTTATGTCAAGTAAGTCGTTTTTCAGGCACTTTTAAAAGTTACAGCATTAACTCTAGGGGCACCGCTAGATACTACAGACAAACAGAGAAGAAAAACATCGTCAAGAAACCTGGAATCATGATATTAGAATCTAAAATCGCTAACCCGCAGTGAGCAGTAATCATTTATATCAGTTGGAAACATTTACGTAACCGTTTGGAAAGGACGAGGTGTGGAAAACCGCAAAACAAACACGAAATCGATAAGTTGCATGTGAGCAGCAGTTGCATGGAGTGCGCATGTGCATTACCTGGGAGAGTTCGGCAATTTATGCAAACAAAGAGAAAATTCGCTTCTAAAGGCAACATAAGTCAGTTTTTGATGAAAAATATTTCAGCTTGAGATGACATTTGACAACTCTACGACTCACCTGAGTGGTCGTCCATGTTTAGTGTTCCTCACAACACACACTGATATCTGTACTGGGTCACTCATGAGAAATTATTAAATGAGCCTCGCAACTGCGACCAGTTTCGACAAACGACCGACGCCTACTGAACCGGGCGCTGCGAGGGACGCGCCGTGTTCTAGAACTGTCCGAGATCGATACCACGCATGCGAACTACACTAGCAGCCGCGTCGTACCTTCGTGGGAGGTGAGGGGCGGGATGTATAGAGATTTACCTCACAGGATTTTTCATTTACTGATTTTGAAAGAACTTAATTGAATTTCTATTTTCAATATTTTTTTTATATTTTTCATGCATTTACATTACAATCTGATGAAACAGTATTTACCTAAAGACAACAAAATTGGGTGGATAATTTTGTAGCTTAAACAATACAGGAGGCTAAAGCCCATTAGACAAGGAGGGCATAATGATAAAAATGAAAGGAAAAATAAATTACGGTCAAACGGTACAAACATACATCCAAATCTATACTCCTTATAATATTAATATTAGTGTGTTAAAAGTTATTTTTTGCATTTTTAACCGTTTGTCATACTAATTGCGTACTTTTTTATTTTTTCTTAATTTTTATTATTTTTTTGCAGAGCTTGTTGCTTGTGTGTTTTATTTATCGAAAGTTTCGAAGCTTTTGCTTGTTCTCTCGTGTAAAATGGCGAAATCTAACTCACGACTGCATTCTAGGTCTGAGAGCCAAAATTTACGCGGACGTCGAGGTTCGGGTGGAGCCAACCGTAAGTATGCATTATTAATATTATTAAAAACGAAGTGGTAGAAGATAAAACATTATAACTACAATTTAGCAGTTATCAGGTGCAGGTTATCAGGAAGAGGGAGGTGGACGAGGACGAGGGAGAAGGCGTGTTTGAGGGGCGAGAAAGCTTACAAGCGTAGGTGTCTTTTGGTCATACCTAAGAAATAGAAACATAGTTTAATTTTAAAAGATTTTGATGTTATATATTTTTTTACAGTGCCGGTTCGCGAAACCTTGTTCCCGAAAAACCCTCTGCAGATGAACCCTCAACTTTGAGTGTATTCGTTCGGCTGGTAAGTTAGCTATTCACATTAACCGTATCTTATACTCTCACGGCCGTTCCCAATAACCTATCCTCAGTAAGCGATATCTTATTATGATTGATAAATAGTAGACTTCTATCTATCCTTATTTTACGTCCCACGAGTGACGATAACGTCTATCGAGACATCGACATAGCTAGCTCAAGCTCAACTATCCAGCCTTCCCATACGTTTTGTTACTACAAAAGCTACAAAAAAAAGAAACGTCAAAACAAATATTATTTCATATAACTTTTTCGTAAAACAATACAAATTGATCGAATTAAAGCATTGGAGATATTTTTAGGCTAAAATAAGATTTTTCATCATAGTTATGTTTCATTGTCATTATTTTATCAAACAAATATTTGGCGCGTGAAAAGGAAGTACGAAACGTAGTCAAGTGTCAATTTAAATATTCAACTTTCAAATTTTCAACGCTACCGCTCTTATTGTTGTGTTATCAAGTTTGTTTAATTACATTATAATCAGCACTGTAATTATTACCAGACATTATTATATACGTTCCTATACAAGTGACAGAGGCGATTTAGATGATTTTTAGTAAATTACCCACGAAATTACCTTGTAAACTAAATAAACCTCGAAACAATATTTTTGTCTTTCTTTACATATAATTAGGATCAACACTATTTAATATTTTGTTTTCAGACAAAAGGTGTACTTTTAGCCAAAGATAAGGTGGTCTTGCTTATTGATCTTGTTGAGGCTAATAAGGTGATAACAAGCAAGGCTACAAACGCTGCAAATAATCAGTTCGTATGGTTTACGCGGGTCTTGTAGTTTAAGGGATTCTTCTTCAAAATTACTGTCCCGATCAGATAATTCCATTAACATGGATAAATCACTTTCACTAGACTCGGACATTACTAGAAATACTGCACTTCTAAGAATGTATTTGAAAGATAGTTTACGATAGACAATGCATATCCCTGCAATGCGACGGATTGACAAATTTGGTTACCTCTAGGATTGAAATCACTGATAGTATAGTAGATAGATAGTAGTAGTTGTCATAACCATCAGTATTATATTGGGACATCAAAACCGATGACAGATCGAATTTTCTATCTTTAGTAGGCCAAAATTGGTGATAGATAAGTTACAGGGAACGGCCGTTAGTTGTGGAGTATATTTTATTCTAGGATGAACTACATCTTACCTTGTTTATTGTTGGAAGGTAAATTATGGTTTTGTTGGAAACATAATAAGACTGTAAATTTGTTTGCTTACAAGCGTGTTTGTTATAGTTGACGGAACTTGGCCACGACCAGCGGAAAGAGATATTGGTACGTCTAATAATGTTCCCAATTCGCCGAACATCCCCCAAGCGGATTATCCACGAGTTATAACTTGCCAAACGTTATTCTGAGGCTAATAAAAATCAAGACTCTTCGTCAGCTCTTCGGAATCAGAGTATTTTTATATACATTTTATAATGTGAACTGCTGTTTCTAGTTTTTCTCCAGACGTTGTTGGTGCGAAAGTTAAAATGAATGCTGAGGTAGATACCTCACCACACATTTCAGGGGTACCTTCAGTAATTGGTAATTATACCTTTGCAGTCCGATAAGTACTAAGCCTCACCGACCGATGGAACCACTACCGTAATATAAATTTATTTTCGTATAGCACCTCCTTGTAGACGGCTACTCTCAAAATATCGGCTATATTGCATTTGTATTTTCTGTATTACCGCGTTTTTTAAACAGGCTTGTCTGCGGATTGTAGAAAAATGGAAAAAGAGCAATATCGGTCGGTGATTCGATTCTTGTATTTGGAAGAGAAATCGCGCAGCAAAATTGAAGAGCGCTTTGATTCTGTTTACGGTAACTGTTCTCCGTCACTGGCGACCGTGAAAAATTGGTTTAACGAGTTTCAACGTGGTCAGACGTTAGTTTTTTTCAAAAACAGCTACCACAAAGGATAACGGGACAAAAGATCATAATCTCGTGTTGGCAGAACGCCGATTGGAGGTGCGTGAGATAGCTGAGACAGTAAACATCTCAAAAGATCGCGAAGGTCACATCCTGCATGAAGTATTGGGCATGAGACAGCTGTGGGCACGATGGGTGCCGCGTTTGCTAACTCCGGACAACAGACGCATTCGTGAGACCACTTCAGAGCAGAGTTTAACAATGTTTAAACGCAATCCGAAAGGAATTTTGGCGTCGTTTCGTGACCGTTGACGAAACATGGTTTCACTGGTACACCCCAGAGACCAAGGAACAGTCGAAACAGTGGACTCTACCCGGCGAATGTGCTCTGAAAAAGGCAAAGACCGTCCCATCGGCTGGGAAGGTGATGGCCACCGTTTTCTGGGATTCACAAGGTGTGATCTTCAACGCCAATCTAGAGGAAGGCAAAACGGTCACAGGGCTCTACTATGCCGAACTATCGGACCGATTCAACCTCAAATTGCAGCAAAAATGGCCCCATTTGGCGTAAAAAAAGTGCTTTTCCACCAACACAACGCACCAGCTCACACCTCCGTCGTAGCCACGGCCAAATTGGTCGCATAAGGTTACGAAAAGCTGCCCCATTCACCGTATTCTCCAGATTTGGCACCGTGTGACTTATTTTTGTATTAAACTTGAAAAAATCCCTCGCCGGCCAGAAATTTCAATCAAATGAGGAAGTTATTGCCGCCACAGAGGCCTACTATGTGGTCCTAAAGAAAACGTATTCTTCAGACTGGTTAAAAAAAGTTGGAGCATCGCTGGATCAAGTGTATCGCGTTAAAACGAGACTATGTTAAGAAATAAATCGCCACTTTTCCAAAATTTTCGTTTTTTTTTTAGTAGGCTAATTACTTATCGGACTGCCCTCGTATATAAAAGTTAGGATTAACAGAAAAATCAATGCACATCTTAAAATATGTGTCATAGTTTTTTATTCCAGTGTAGTGATCCAAGCAACCGGTGGGATAACTACGTTACCACGGCGCGTGAGCGAGACCGCACTAGTACGCCGTCGAGCTCACGCACGCTTGGCGACGACTGTCTCACCGGTTGGTTGTCATGGAGAAAATAACAGATCTGTCAGTTAGATAGCAACCTTTACAATATTAATCAAATATTAAATCCGTCTCTTAATTTTATTTTTACCTCTACACCAGGTTTTGGAAGAAAAAACTTTGAAAGTGTGATGACTGAGTGACTAACTAACGAGATTTGTGACAGCGATGACGACTTAAATATTTATGACAACGATTTTCTCTGGCTGTACACGGGCGGAATGCTGCGACAGAACCCGCATGGGACAGTGACTTGACACCATATCAAGTGGAAGTGTTACAGAGGGTGGATGATTCGAATGACTGTGCAATTCGGGACATTGTGCCCAAAGACTGTTACACTTTTGCTTGGAGTAAGGACGGGACATGACAGTTTTTCATTGCCAACATGAGAAATTCACCGGTACATAGGGACCTACTTTTGACGTGACAGAATTCGAATCATTTATTTATTTATTTTTTTATTTAATAGTTCATGTACACAGATACACACATATTTAACAAGATGTTCGACGTGACTTTCATTGATAAACTTTGTACGGTGACCAACAGGTACGCAGAACAGAAGATTGCTTTGCTGCGAGATCAAGGCTCACCGCATTCTCAATTTAACCGTTGGTCTCCTACAAAAAAGGACGGAATCATAAGGTCTTTAGTAATAATGATTTTGCAAGGCCTTAACCCCTTACCGGAGGACGAGGCTTACTTCAATCTTAACGGCTTTGGGACTGTCATTTTTTCAAAAGAAATGTCTTACAACCGGTTTTTATTGTTAAAACCCTTTCTTCATTTCATTGACAACCAAACTAACACGGATTCGACCAGACAACAAAATACGACCCATGATTGATTACTTCAACCACAAATTTTCCAGCCATTACATGCCTTCACAAGAAGTAGCCATTTTGAAGCGGCATGAGCGATTCAATTTTGCCAAAAAAAATTCAACAAAGGCCACCCAAGTCGGGGTGAAAACCTACGAACTTTGCAAGTCAACTACTGACTATATCTGGAAGATTTTGTATACGCTGGAAAAGACATACCACCGACGTACAAAATACAGACACAAATATGACAGACCAGTCGGGAAGGAAGCCATTGACAGAAATGACGAGGACGCGTCAAACGCCAGACCATGTAATGCCGCACCGACTGACAGATTTAAGAGTGGTGAACCGCCCGCCACAGCAAACATCGTTTACGACTTGATCGAGCCGATTCTTAACCGGGGGCACACAATAATAATGAACAATTTTTATAGTCCATTATTAATGCGTAGCCTGAAAAAACAAGACAGACTGTTTCGGGACACTCAGACTTAATAGGGAATTCGTTCCTGGTACAGTCAAGACCATGACAAAAACAGAACTACGACAAGGTGAAGTAGTGGCTACGTACTGTTCTGATATTCAATTATCTTCAAATCGGGATTCAAGACAAGTACAACTGACTGACATACAAACCAAACATAGTATTCGACTATAACAAGAGCATGGGAGGAGTTGACAGGAAAGTCCAATTTTTGTTATGCCATGGAACGACTGAGGAACAAGTTTGGTACACAAAACTCTTCCGCCAAATTTACAACGTCGCTGTTTTCAACTGTTTCAATCACCAGTTTCGTACTGAATTTGAGGAAGATTTAACCAGAAGGCACAGTCATATTGACTTGACGACTGAATATCGACGTTAAAATATCTAATAACAACAAATGTTTCAGTGGGTATTTAATTCTTAGGATTTAGGCATGGGCGACCACCACCGCCCGTACCGTTTACGGTAAGTACCATAAAATATCATTGCGGTGATATATACTGCTAATGGCCAATGGTAAGATGACCAGTAACTTCCTCCGAGGCACATGTCGATTCTCGAAGGGTAACCCTAGATCTACCCTTGGCTACAGGGGGCACTGGACGACGCCCGAATGCCCTATACTTGTGGGAAGACTGAGTCTTGAAAAAGATCTAACGGCGAGGTCGCCTCGAGCGCATTGCCTCACCGCAGATAGAAGCAATGGAGGTTGCGGCGCAGACGTTCATGTCTTATCGCTCCGCGATAGCTCCTCCGGTCGCTCGGACTGGAAACGTCCCAGACGGCATGTTTTTAATAATAGGGGGGGTCTGATGGGGCGTATGCGTTCAGACTGCGAGAGCGAGGTATCAATAGCCTCGTCGTCGTGGTCCGGCGGTTGCGTCACCCACGGGCGATATCTCCGTGCATAGACAGCGTCAAGACTATCGGAGGCTAGCCGCTGGAGATGCAACACTCCGATACGCTCGCCTTAAAAGAGCATGAAGAAAGAGAGCTGAGGGATGAGGGCGGCGGTCTTAGACATTTATTTATTTAATTATCACACAAATCTACCATTACAGGTTACTTAACCTAATGCGGTATAGCTAGGACTTAACAAGGGTCTAAGTATTTATGTGAACTAGGGTTTCAAAGATAGAATTATTATGCACATTGTAGCAGGTCTAAATTCCAGCAACTGTTTTAATATGTAATTTTCTGATAATTCTGATGCATAGGCAATAAGTTAGCCTGGTACACATGCCCATTGCTCCTCCTGGAATTGCTTGTTGCTTCATCCACTTTTCTCCTAGATATGAAATCTTTACTGTTTACGATACCAATGTTTCAAATTTCTGTCGTTCCGCGATTTTTTGGAGTTCTCTGAATAAATTGGTTTCCAAGACTTTCAAAATCTGTGATTGATTTGTATCTTCTATAACTTTAAGTCCATTGAATTAGATGCATGTTGTACTTTTATTTTGACATGCTTAGTTGCGAACTGAAGCTAATGGGCACTTCCTCGGCCAAAGAAATTATTAACGGCAGCCTAATGGCGACCCTAGAGGTGGCATGAACCTACAAGAATATAAAGGGCTGACTCATAAAAAAAATAAGTATGCGGCGGTGGAAGATATTCAGAGGGGAGTCCGCGCCCAGACAGGCTCCACCGCATAAAAATTGATGGCGGAGGACGCCACACTGAGCAGTGAGGTCGAAGAGCTGAGGAGCCAAATGCAGTCCGTCGAAAGGGAGACAGCCCCAGCGGCCCTTGGCGAAGTCGACCTGGAGAAGGGAGTCGACATGGCAGTCGACCTCATCGGAAAAGGAAGGCGCAGACCGGGGCTCGGGTTGGGCAAAGCGTTAGTCGGGAAGCGGCGGACAACATGGCTGCACAACTGAAGACCATGTACGGCGGTGACGTCAGAGTCACCAGACCAGTCAGGTGGGCGGAGTTCCGGGTGTCAAACCCGGCAAGACAGTCTGTCTCCCGCATATCAAGTACAGTGCGCACTACATCCAGCTCAAGGTGGGGCACGCCCGCCTTACGCCGACGTCATGTGGGGCGCGAGAACTCCCTACGAATTACCTCAGTAAAACAAAAAATCGATTTCGATTTAATCAAGAATCAGTGCTGTATACCGTGTAGGTAATAAGACTGCACGGATACCCGAGTGGTTCAGGTCACCACGCCAAACCCACTGAGCGCGACGTGTCGCGGGTTCGATCACCGCGCAGGACAAGCATTTGTGTGATCCACGAATGCTTGTCCTGAGTCTGGATGTCTTTGTGCATGTGACTTGAATGTTTGTGAAACCCCCGCGACACAAGGCATAAATTCCTTAGTGAGCGAGTCACTTAAAAAAAAAATTGATGAATATTTATAACAGAGGGCTGCCTGTTGCGCCAGACATTGCTGTCTTGCTAACTTTGAGGTATAACGCTACAGCATTTTACAAAACTATTTGCATCACTTGAACTGTTTTGTAAATATGCAAAAAAATTAGTTTATTGTGTGTGTAAAACGATTTATTTATACTGTCAAATCTTTAATCTTGTCTGCGGCAATCTTATTAATTTATGTCAGCCTACGACATCAAACGACATTACAAAAGTATCAATCCAATAATAAGAATTGGTAAATAACAATAAACAAACTGTTTGTTATGAACAATCAACAAGCACGGATTATATGAGGCGACGCGCAATTGCAGGGGTATGTGTTTTGTAAACTTGTAAAATTTAATGTTTACAATAAATTGTCCTTCTTGTATAGCGCGGTCCTAACCGCGGTATCATCTGAGATGTTGCTAATGTAGGTTAACTAATAAGCGCCGACATTAAGATGCTGGTCGCGGCTTGAGAACGTATCAACTGAACGGTCTTGATATCACGATTGAGACCTATTTATTAATATGGGCTTAAGTCTACAAACAAAGACTTGAGAGTTAGTTCTGTATTAAAACGATCAAAAACAACTAATTTAGGCCTACTAGAGATAAAAACATGTAGGTTTTTTTTGTAAATTGTAACCTCTTCAGAAAACACATGAAAGTCTCTTAAATCGTTTATTAAAGACCACTATTTATACTAATGCGGACCTTTTTACCCGGATATATTAATTTACTGTAAAGTATTGGCGTAGGCAAGAAAGCGTAACGATATCCAACATAAATGAAACTCGCATATAGAGCTCCCTTATGAACTGCAGGTGATTTAGTGCGCATGTGCATTACCCGGGCGCAGCCAGCTATTGAGAAGCACCCTCCCCTCACCCCCCGCTCCCGGTCCCTGATGTCGTGTTAGCCTTGCAGTACTATGCTTGGATTTGCATGCACGAGGTACAGGTTCAATTCCAATGCGGCTAAAGAATACTTTCTGAATAGACTCTAAGTAATCAAAGACAAAAGTTTTTAAATCAAGCTAACGAGACTCTTTTAAAACGTTGCAGTATCGACACAAACAGTGAAAGAAAAAATTTGGAGGAACCTGGATTCATTATATTAGAATCTGAATCACATTCAGACAACAAATTTATACCAATGAGGCACGCGGAAAAGTGGATGGGTGGAAAGCCGGACAACATGAACACGAAATCGATAAGTAACTGCAGTTGCGTTAAGTGCGCATGTGCATCACCCGGGCGACTTCAGCTATTCTAGCTATCATACAGAAATATCACATCTAAACACAATATAGGAAATAATTTTTCAATTAAAATATCTGAGACTGTGACAACTCTACGACTCACCTGAGTGGTCGTCCATGTTTAGTGTTCTTCACAACACACACTGATATCTGTACTGGGTCGCTCATGAGAATTTATAAAATGAGCCTCGCGATTGCGACCAGTTTCGACAAGCGACCGACGCCTACTGAGCCGGGCGCTGCGAGGGACGCGCCGTGTTCTAGAACAGTCCGAGATCGATACCACGCATGCGAACTACACTAGCATCAGCGTCGTACCTTCGTGGGAGGTGAGGGGCGGGATCGTCACAGGATTAACGCTTGCCGCGGATTTTGGCAGTATTTACTTGCATTATATTGCATTGCATTATATTATATTTCAAAATAAATACCATTAGCAACGCAATGCCATCACAATCTAATGAAAAAGTTTTGACCCAAAATAAAACCAAATTGACGACGGTCGGAGTTACCCAAGTCTACTAACGAGCATTTAAGTCACTCGTTCTGCGTTCAAATGTTTCTTCAATACCCGTTTTAAGCTTACTTGACATAAAATTTTGATATTTTTTTATCTCATGCAACCTCTCCAGTTTACACATGAAAATCATCCGAATCAGGTGTTATTAAGCTCCCTAATTTATACAAATAAGATCCTACATCAGCCAAATATATTAAATTGCTGTAGTGTATTTGCCAGAGCAAGAGAGCGTCACGATACCCAACATGAACGGAACGGTTAGCTCGCATGTGAACTGCAGGTGCTTTAGTGCGCATGTGCATTAGCCGGGCGCAGCAGCCATTTTGTCGAGAATACGACAAAACTAATTGCATGGAAAATCATACTAGGTATAAATGACAGTAATAAATATACCCAGAGTAGGTTGGGCCCGAAACTAGTCGGAATATTCTGATAAATATTCATAAATAAACCGTCATCAAGTAAAAACTTTGTAAATCCACCGAACGAAAGTTATTTTAATAGGTTGATGAGTTTTAGAGAGAAAGCAGATATTTCAATAAAATAAATATTTAATAATATTAATATTCACACCTAATTAGGGACAAACAAGAAAAATATCGATCGGATATATATAATTGCCGCGCAGGCTGGTTCCGTGCGGCCCAGAATAGAGAGTCGTGGAAGGATTTGGGGGAGGCCTTTGCCCAGCAGTGGGACACAGTGGGCTAGAGAAAAAAAAAATATATATAATTTACGCTTATTGGCGAGGGCGAGAGGCGGGCCTCACCTAACATGAACACAAATAAATTTAAGGTCCGATGAGTTCGACACCTTATTTGCCCAAGTTAAATTAAAACTTGTCATAAAATAATCTCCAGAAACCCATACAGACGGCTAATTATAACCAATGAGGACCGATATCGGTTGATAACATTAAGTTACAGTGTAGACTAGGCGGGAGAGGGGGGGAGCCGCCCATCGTTAACTCATAACCGGTAACACCCACATGCGAACTGCAGTTGCATTGAGTGCGCATGTGCATTACCCGGGAGAATTCGGCTATTTTAGCAAACAAAGATAAAATTCGCTTCTAAAGGCAGCATTAGTAAGTCAATTTTTAATGAAAAATATTTTAGGCTGAGACGACATTTAGCAACTCTAGGCTCACCTGAGTGGTCGTCCATGTTTAGTGTTCCTCACAACACGCACTGATATCTGTACTGGGTCACTCATGACAATTTATTAACTGAGCCTCGCGACTGCGACCAGTTTCGACAAGCGACCGACGCCTACTGAGCCGGGCGCTGCGAGGGACGCGCCGTGTTCTAGAACAGTCCGAGATCGATATCACGCATGCGAACTACCTTTGCCTCCGCGTCGTGCTTACGTGGGAGGTAAGGGGTGGGATGTATAATGATTCACCGGACAGGATTTCGATTACAGATTTCAGAAGTATTTAATTGCATTCCTAATTTCAAAATAAACAACCTTTTTCAACGCAGTGCCATCACAATTTAATGAAAAAGTTTTGACCCAAAATAAAACCAAATTGACGACGGTCGGAGTTACCCAAGTCTACTAACGAGCATTTAAGTCACTCGTTCTGCGTTCAAATGTTTCTTCAATACCCGTTTTAAGCTTACTTGACATAAAATTTTGATATTTTTTTATCTCATGCAACCTCTCCAGTTTACACATGAAAATCATCCGAATCAGGTGTTATTAAGCTCCCTAATTTATACAAATAAGATCCTACATCAGCCAAATATATTAAATTGCTGTAGTGTATTTGCCAGAGCAAGAGAGCGTCACGATACCCAACATGAACGGAACGGTTAGCTCGCATGTGAACTGCAGGTGCTTTAGTGCGCATGTGCATTAGCCGGGCGCAGCAGCCATTTTGTCGAGAATACGACAAAACTAATTGCATGGAAAATCATACTAGGTATAAATGACAGTAATAAATATACCTAGAGTAGATTGGGCCCGAAACTAGTCGGAATATTCTGATAAATATTCATAAATAAACCGTCATTAAGTAAAAACTTTGTAAATTCACCGAACGAAAGTTATTTTAATGAGTTCTTAAAGTGCTATTCGTGTTTGATGGCCGTAATATCAATTTAAAAAAAATTATTAATTTTCACACCTAATTAGGGACAAACAAGAAAAATATCGATCGGATATATCAAATTTAGGCTTACTGGCGAGGGCGGGAGGCGGGCCTCAGCTAACATGAACACAAATAAATTTAAGGTCCGATGAGTTCGACACGTTTGCCGAAGTTAAATTAAAACTTGTCATAAAATAATCTCCAGAATCCCATACAGACGGCTAATTATAACCAATGAGGACCGATATCGGTTGATAACATTAAGTTACAGTGTAGACTAGGCGAGAGGGGGGGAGGGAGGCGCCCACCGTTAACTCATAACCGGTAACAACCACATGCGAACTGCAGTTGAATTCAGTGCGCATGTGCATTGCCCGGGAGAATTCAGATATTTTAGCAAAGAGAAAATGCGCTTCTAAAGGCAGCATTAGTTTTAATGAAAAATATTTTAGGCTGAGATGACATTTAGCAACTCTAGGCTCACCTGAGTGGTCGTCCATGTTTAGTGTTCCTCACAACACACACTGATATCTGTACTGGGTCACTCATGACAATTTATTAAATGAGCCTCGCGACTGCGACCAGTTTCGACAAGCGACCGACGCCTACTGAGCCGGGCGCTGCGAGGGACGCGCCGTGTTCTAGAACAGTCCGAGATCGATACCACGCATGCGAACTACCTTTGCCTCCGCTGTCGTGCCTACGTGGGAGGTAAGGGGTGGGATGTATAATGATTCACCGGATAGGATTTCGATTACAGATTTCGGAAGTATTTAATTGCATTCCTAATTTCAAAATAAACAACCTTTTTCAACGCAATGACATCACAATTTAATGAAAAAGTTTTGACCCAAAATAAAACCAAATTGACGACGGTGGGATTTACCCAAGTCTACTAACGAGCACTTAAGTTACTCGTTCTCCATTCAAATGCTTCTTCAATACCCGTCTTAAGCTTACTAGATATAAAATTTTGATATTTTTTAACTCATGCAACCTCTCCAGTTTACACATGAAAGTCGTCCGAAGCAGATGTTATTAAGCTCCCTAATTTATACTAATAAGATCCTACATCAGCCGAATATATTAAATAGCTGTAGTGTATTGGCCAGGGCAAGAGAGCGTAACGATGCCCAACATGAACGGAACCGTTAGCTCGCATGTGAACTGCAGGTGCTTTAGTGCGCATGTGCATTAGCCGGGCGCAGCAGCCATTTTGTCGAGAATACGCCAGAACTAATTGCATGGAAAATCATACTAGGTATAAATGACAGTAATAAATATACCCAGAGTAGATTGGGCCCGAAACTAGTCGGAATATTCTGATAAATATTCATAAATAAACCGTCATTAAGTAAAAACTTTGTAAATTCACCGAACGAAAGTTATTTTTATGAGTTCTTAAAGTGCTATTCGTGTTTGATGGCAGATATTTCAATTTAAAAAAAAAAAAAAAATCCCACCTAATTAGGGACAAACAAGTAAAATTTCGATCAGATATATCAAATTTACGCTTACTGGCGAGAGCGAGAGGCGGGCCTCACCTAACATGAACAAGAAATAATTTTAAGGTCCGATGAGTTCGACACCTTATTTGCCCAAGTTAAATTAAAACCTATCATAAAATAATCTCCAGAATCCCATACAGACGGCTAAGACCGATATCGGTTGATAACATTAAGTTACAGTGTAGACTAGGCGGGGAGGGGGGGGGGGGGGGGAGCCGCCCACCGTTAACTCATAACCGGTAACACCCACATGCGAACTGCAGTTGCATTGAGTGCGCATGTGCATTACCCGGGAGAATTCAGCTATTTTAGCAAACAAAGAGAAAATTCGCTTCTAAAGGCAGCATTAGTAAGTCAATTTTTAATGAAAAATATTTTAGGCTGAGATGACATTTGGTAACTCTAGGACTCACCTGAGTGGTCGTCCATGTTTAGTATTTTTCACAACACACACTGATATCTGTACTGGGTCACTCATGAGAAATTATTAAATGAGCTTCGCGACTGCGACCTGTTTCAACAAGCGACCGACGCCTACTGAGCCGGGCACTGCGAGGGACGCGCCGTGTTCTAGAACAGTCCGAGATCGATACCGCGCATGCGAACTACACTAGCAGCCGCGTCGTACCTTCGTGGGAGGTGAGGGGCGGGATGACTGGATTTTTGGATTGCAGATTTTGAAAGTATTTAATTGAATTTCTCATTTCAAAATGAATAATTACCAAACTTCTTAGAAGAGAACAAAAATACACTAAATTCTGATGGAAAATTATTTACCTAAAATAAAATCAAATTTACGAACTTAAAAGCTAAAAACTATACATTCGTTCTGTATTCAAACGTTTTTTTTAAACCCGTTTTAGGCGTACTAGTAATAAAAACATTACTCAAGCGCAACATCGCCACCCGTATCGTCAAATCAAATCACAAAGTTTTTATTTCAAATAGGCCGTTTCTCAGGAGCTTTTAAAACATTACTTAACTGACTAGTTCAGTCATTGCACGGTTCCAAAGTGTCATTCTTATAGAGAAGAACCGGCAAGAAACTCCATAAGTTACTCTTTTCAAAATAAAACATTATAGTGACATTTTACATTATAATTAATGTCTGCAAAAACAGCGTAAATTAGCAAAACAAGTAAGAAATAGCAAAATGTTAAAATTTTCTATAAAAACTGACATCCAGAGAAGAGAAAACGTTACAATGAAGTAAGTTTTGCTGAGGTTTGCACTGTTAATACATATACAAAGCATATTTCACATACTGGTAGCCGACCCCAACATAGTTGGGAAAAGGCTAGGCCAATGATGCTAATGATGACAATTTTACATAAACTAAATATGTAGTCCTAATCAAATCCTTGCCAGGAATGTTAAGGCATGTCATAGCTTCTATGAATAAAAGCTGAGGCCAAACAAATAGAAGAAAACAAAAAGGAAAAACTAATATAAATAAAGATCTACCAGACCGCCAGGGAGACCACATGTACAAAGATAATACTAAGTCCACGCGCGCTTATCATTGATATAATCACTAATTTTACAGTAAGCTTTCTTTACTTGTTGAATGGTAAACTGGTAAAAGTATCAGGCAATTTATTATAAAATCGAATAGAATTCCCTAGGAAAGATTTGGTGTTTGTTTCGGATAACCTAAATCTTGGAACTACTTGTTTATTTTTATTTCTCGTATTTAAGTTATGGAAATCACTATTTACACTGAATGTATACAAGTTTTGCCGAACGAACATGGGATTCTCAATAATATAAACCGACAGCAGCGTTAAAATATTAATTTCTTTAAAAGTTTCTCTTAATAACTCGCGCGGACCCATGCAGTAGACTGCTCTAATCGCACGTTTTTGTAATATGAAAACGGATTCAACATCGGCAGCTGCCCCACAGTAAAATTCTGTATGACATAATACTGTGGAAATACGCGTGATAAACTAACTTAGCAGTGGGAACATCAGTAAGCTGTTTTATTCTTCGGACCGCAAAAGCAGCCGACCTTAGTCTACGAGACAGTGCTGAGATGTGAGCATCCCACTGTAACTTATCGTCCAATGTCATTCCAAGAAAGACCGTTTCTTTAATAAAATCGAGTTTGTTGCCATCTAGCATTACATTTAAATCTGACTGAAACTGAGCCTTTTGGAGTGTGAACTTAAGGCATTTTGTTTTTGCCGCGTTCAGAAGTAGGTTATTCGTTGCAAACCAATCCGATAATACGTTAAGACTATTATTCAAATTACTAACGTTTAGGGATTTTCTGTCAATTTAAAAAATGACAGAGGTATCATCCGCGAACAGAATTATGTCAGTCGAATTGGCCATCATGAAGGGAGGTAATTTATGTACGCTAAGAAAAGAAAAGGGCCTAAGAAAAGAACCTTGGGGCACGCCCACTCTAACTAAGGACCTGGAAGATGTTGCGCCGTTTACGCCTACTTTTTGCCGTCTAGATGATAAATATGACAACACCAGTTGTAAGGATTGTCCTCGTAATCCATAGTGCTCTAATTTAAGGATTAGAGTATTATGATCAACAAAGTCAAAAGCCGTGGAGAGGTCACAGAAAATTCCTATGGCGTCCTGTGACCCCTCCGAAGCTCCTAAAATATTAGACACTAACTTGGCCCCGGCGTCGGTCGTCGACCTTCCCTTGATGAAACCAAATTGACGCTCATTGAAGATTTTATGCCTATCAAAATGTGACATCATTTGGTCGAGATCCATTCCCTCAAATATTTTACTAACAGCTGGAAGCACCGAAATTGGTCTATAGTGAGATGGGTCATTCTTGCAACCAGATTTAAAAATAGGAATAACTTTACTGTGTTTCATTAAATCAGGAAAAGTCCAGCATTTGACCGGGACGGGTCCTAACCCAATCAGTCGGGAGTCTCAATATGGGGTTCGGGCGGGGCTGACCGCGATGGACGCCTTAGATATCATAAATAAAACAGTTCGTCAAGGAGGCGGAGGCACGAAAAGGGGTGGTGATAGCGACATCACGCTATCAACGCCTTCAACTCGCTGCCTCCTCAGTGCAAAGTCTGTATTCCGATATGACGGGGTGTCCCTCTATCTACAGCGCGTCGTGGCCGACTATCTCACAACACGTGATATTTCGTTAACGTCGCAAACATGCCTGCAGGGGTAAGAAACAGGCCGCGGCGTTCCGCAGGGGTCTGTCTTAGGACCTCTGTTGTGGAGCATCGGGTACGGTTGAGCCCTCAGAGGGGGGGGGGCTTCTCTCTGATATGCCTGGTTGTGCCGCGGAGGCAAAGCGTCGGAAGACCAGTGGGAGCCACTATAGCCGACCACGTACTGACAACGAGCTGCAGGTACTGTACACTGTAAGTACAGGGTGCGCAACCGGTACAGGATTCGTGTATCAAAGTAGAGCGTGCACTTACCTTTGCCTTACAAAAAATTCTTAATGTCGCGCATTCGTCTTTGGTTGCAATAGCAAATCGACATTAACCTTGGTTTAGTTGCAAGGGAAATATGGACGTTTAATAGGAAGGGAATGTGGAATAAGCGCAATTCCCAATTCTGGGCAGATTTCAATCCGTACGCTGCAAAGAAGGCACTAAACTCGGTGCACGTGTAGGCAGGGCTGTTTAAAAAGCGAGTTTTTGAGCTTATTTTCGTACCGGAGCGACTAAGGCGCCGCGACACCTCCAGTTCCTAATAACCACTTTGGAAGACTTCGTGGATAAGATGCCGTTGGCTCACTACCGGGATGCGTGGTTGCAAAGACGATGGTGCCCTCACATGTAACACTTAAAGTGCGACAATACCTATCAGCAATATTTTACGATCAGTGGTTGAGAAGATTTGGTCCTAGTTCGCCAGATTTGTTTCTCGACGTTAATCATAAAGTGTTCGTAAACAAATTCAAGCAGCAGCAGATTTTGCGCCGTGCTCAAATTTGTGCGCAAGTAGGTGGCGGACATGTCGAACGTTCTCTGGATTGAGGCGAGATTAGGGTGAATAAGAGAAGGTTCCATTTATTATTACGACTTTTTTTTAATTAAGTTTATAGAATCGTCAGTTTCAAAACACAGTGTAAATTGTAAGATACATAAATAAAAATATCGGTCGGAAACATTAATTAACTGGTTGGAATAGGAGAGGGGTCAAAATAAACATGAAATCGATAAGTCACGCATGCGAACCGCAGTTGCATTGAAACAAAGAGAAATTCGCTTCAAATGAACCTTGCGACTTTTTCATCGTGTAGTAAAACACGATGAAAAAGTATTTTCCTAAAAGCAACCGACGTTGTTCAGAGAAGACTAAAACAAGCACTTGCGAGTCAGTTCCCTATTCAAACGTTCCTGAACAACTGTTTTAGGCCTACCAGAAATAAAAACATTGTTTTAAATGAAAGTGACTTGAATCAGTTATCAAAACTACGGTTTTTTACTGATTAGGCCCTATACTACCCGGATATTCAGTTACTGTAGAAAATTAGCGACGGCAAGAAAGCTTTACGCTACCCAACAAAAATGTAACTCGCAAATAAAGTTCGCATATGAACAGCACGTATTTTTTAGTGCGCATGTGCATTACTCAAACGCCGCCAGCTATTTGATAAGAAATCAAGAAACTTAATTTCTTTAAAAACCATACTAGGTACTTAGTTCATAAAGCAAAGAATATACACCGGTTACTAATCTCGTGTTAGCCTTGCGATTCTATACATGGATTTGTGTATAAACGAGGTGCAGTTTCGATTCTAATAACGGTATTGAGTCGACGTGCACTACTAGATACCACTGACAAGCAGTGAAGGCTACCTGGAATCCGAAATCGCCAATCCGCAGTGAGCGTGATCAGCAGAATCGCATTCAGACGGTAAATTTATACCAATGTGGGAAGATATCGGTTGAAAACATGTAGTTGCCGTGTGAACTGGGCGAGGGGTGGAGAGCCGCCCACTCATAACTGGAAACACCCACATGCGAACTGCAATCGCATTCAGTGCGCATGTGCATTGCCCGGGTGAATTCAGCTCTTTTATCTAACATACAGAAATATCGCTTCTAAAAGCAGTATAGAAATATTATATTTCCAATTAAAATATCTAACACTCTGACAGCTCCAGGACTCACCTGAGTGGTCGTCCATGTTTAGTATTTTTCACAACACACACTGATATCTGTACTGGGTCACTCATGAGAATTTATTAAATGAGCCTCGCGACAGCGACCAGTTTCGACAAGCGACCGACGCCTACTGAGCCGGGCGCTGCGGGCGACGCGCCTTGTTCCAGAACAATCTGAGATCGATGCCACGCATGCGAACTACACTAGCATCAGCGTCGTACCTTCGTGGGAGGTGAGGGGAGGGATGTATAAAGATTCATCGGACAGAAGTTTTGTATTATATATTTTGAAAGATGTTAATTGAATTTTTCATTGCAAAGAATAAATAATCAAACCATGCACAACGCAACAACACTATAATCTGAAACTCTAATGAAAAGGTATTGAACTAAAGTAAAATCAATTGAAGAAGTTTGCTGTCACCTAAGTCTAAAAGAGTTTCACTCGTTTTGTATTTAAACGTTTTTTAAGCATCCGTTTTAGGCCTACTAGAAATACAAACAATTTGATTCTTCATTAATTGCAACCTCTCCAGTTGACACATGGAAGACATCCTATTAACATGCAGTTTGAATAACTGCCACCTGACGCCTAATTTGTACTAATTTAATCCTACATCAGCTGGATATATTAAATTGCTGTGGCGGACTGGCGCTAGTGTGACGATACCCAAAATAAATGAAACTCGCAGATAAAGCTCGCTTGAGGACTGCAGGTGATTTAGTGCGCATGTGCATTACCCGGGCGCAGCAAGCTACTTGTGAAGCCCCCTCTCTCCCCTACCCCCGGTCCCTAATGTCGTGTTAGCCTTGCGGTCCTACGCAAGGATTTCTAAGCACGAGGCGAAGGTTCGATTCACATGCAGGCAAAGTAGGTACTCATGTAACATTTTCATTTCTGTGCACTTGCTTAATAAATTCTAAGAAATCAAAGTTTTTATATCAAGTAGGCAGTTTTTCAGGCAGCTCTAAGACTTTAGAGTATTGACTCTAGATAAACCGCAGAAAAACAGTGAAAAGCATCGAACAGACATCTGGAATAATGATATTAGAATCTGAAATCGCCAACTCGGAGTGAGCGGTAATCAGCGCTATCACATTCAGCGAGCTGGTTTATACCAAAGAGGAATGATATCCGTCGGAATCATTAAGTTACCGTGTGCAATAAGGGACGGTTGGAAAACAGCTCAACATAAACACGAAACCGATAAGTCACGCATGCGAACTGCAGTTGTATTGAGTGCGCATGTACATAATCCGGGAGAATTCAGCCATTTTAGGAAACAACGAGAAAATTCGCTTCTAAGGGCAGCATTAGTAAGTCAATTTTTGATTCAAATTTATTTAAGACCGCAATAACTCTACGACTCACCTGAGTGGTCGTCCATGTTTAGTATTTTTTACAACACACACTGATATCTGTACTGGGTCACTCATCGGTATTTATTAAATGAGCCTCGCGACTGCGACCAGTTTCGACAAGCGACCGACGCCTACTGAGCCCCGCGCTGTGAGGGACGCCCCGTGTTCTAGAACAGTCCGAGATCGATACCACGCATGCGAACTACCTTTGAATCCGCGTCCTATGTTCTTTGTAGATTAGGGGTGAAATGTATTACAAATCAATATGACCTTTTTTAACCGACACTCTGACCCTTTTTTATCTCTTAGAAACAAGGTACTTTGTAATAATGACACGAAAAAGACCTTCCAACGTAAAGCGCCGAATGTACTCTATTTTACTCCAGCTCAAGTTGCACATGCTGCAAGTTGCTACTTAGAAGCCAAGGGCGAACTTAGCGAGAAATCGCTGAAACTCTAGGAGTACTGCGTACAACCTTGCGGTTTGGACTGAAAAAATACCA
Organism: Trichoplusia ni; assembly: GCF_003590095.1. Taxonomy (NCBI): domain Eukaryota; kingdom Metazoa; phylum Arthropoda; class Insecta; order Lepidoptera; family Noctuidae; genus Trichoplusia; species Trichoplusia ni. The sequence goes on from NC_039497.1 coordinate 4,086,224, forward strand.
ATAACCAGACTGCTCTGTACAGTACTGATGACCGATTTATTGATATTTACAAATGCTAAGAAATCGGTTACTCCCTGAGGTTGAGATGCAAGAGGGATTAACGTGCTGAACGAACCGTAAGAAGGAGGATGGAGGAACGTAACTTACGAGATAAAAGACCAGTACGAGAGCCAAAATTGCTCAGACACCATCAAGAATGCCAATTGCGGTTTGCACGGGAACACATGAATTGATATCTCGACCAGTGGAGCAAAGTTTTGCGGACTGATGAATGCAGAGTAAGTTTAAGAGCTCCAGATGGCCAAGAACGTGTAGAAAGCGTGGAGAGCGATTTCTGCCAATCACTACCCGACAAACGGTGAGTATTCATGGCGGGTTTGTTATGGTGTTGTTGGGGTGGAGTAAGTTCAGAAGGTCATATGGAGTTGGTCGTCATTGAAAACCGATTATCAGCATCGAAGGTTCACCCTTGTTTAGAATTATTCATTTGACCGAATAATTCATTAGTAAATTTTTATTTAGCGTAATTATTTATTTGAACTAATTTCCTTTCAACGTAGTTTCAAATGCACTTTTTATTTAAACTAATTTCCTTTCAACGTAGTTTCAAATGCACTTTTTATTTAAACTAATGTTTCACTACTCTAATAATGACTGAGTCGAAACATCGTATCGTATATTTAGTTCATTAATAATTCTTTTCTTTCATCGTCTATAAACTAACATTGTTCTTCACCTATCGAATTAATGCCACGCCGAATTATTCATACTTCGAATTATCGAAGTATGATGGACTTCGAAATTACTGCAATTCAATATCCACGACAAATTTTGGAAAATATTATGGTTAAATGCTGTCCGTTCCATTTTGGACAAATTATTTATAGGAAGATTCAATCAAGTGGACTTGCAAAACAGTACGGAACGTTTTACAGCTTCGGCTTGGAAATTAAGTGTCTCATGGCTTTATCTTTCCTACCACATTCAACAACACAACAGAACTTCAAAGTTGGGGAAGAAAATTGTTCAGAAAAAAGTGCATTAATCGCCAAATGGTTTGCAGAAAATTATGTCGTACGAAAGAATGGAAAACCCCCCAGTTTCCACCTAGCTTATGGAGTTGTCATGAGTTGAACCATTTAAAATTGCCAAGCACACAAAATAATGTGGAAGCGTGGCAACACAGGTTACATAATTTAGTCGATAAAAGAAACCCCGGATTTTATGAACTGTCTACTATACTGCTTACCGAAATGAATATAGTTGAAGGAAAAATACAGTGTATTTTAAATGGAGAACAGTGTATTTTAACTAGTGCAAAGCAGAAAAGATTTGCACTAAAAAAATGACAATATATGAGACCATATTGCGCAATTTCGAAACGTATACTTAATTGGATTTCCTAAAAGCAAGTAAGTAATTTAAGATTAGTTTAACTGGTTTCTTGTTCAAAATAAAAATTTTTTTCAAATATTTACTATGTTTTTTTTCTGCATTACCAACTGAATATTCGATAAAATACATGGTTTTATCATCTAAACATTACATCAAATGAACATTATACCTTATGATCATTAGCGCAAATGTTGTTATAGCAAATAAATATTCGATGAATAGAAAATTCTGTCAAACGATATTATACTAAGTGATGATTTTCTTAAAAGTTGTTCGATTTAGTAATTTTATATCAAACGTTGTTCTAAACAAGGGTGAACCTACATCGAAGACATCCTTCAAGATCATGTTTTACCGTACATGGGGTTCATTGGCCATGCAGATTTTCTTTTAATGCAGGAAAACTCTCGACTAGCGTTGAGTAGAACTTACAAGAGGCGGTACATTTGTCCCGTACATGACATCAAAATGTAAGAGCGGTGCGAGTTTTCAAAATACTACTTTCACATTTTATGTCAGTTTCGTGCGTACGAATTTTGAGCGTACTGAAGTGAGAGGGAATGCATGCTTCACCGCGCCGTCATGTCCTGCCGCCGCGTCTCTCGTGTTGTCTCGCTTTGTCGCGCGGCGCGTTACCTCTTTGTCATTCGGTCGCATTTACTTCCTTTTTCAGTAGTTCATTTAAGTAATGCGAGTTGCGAGTCATAGAGTATTGCGAAAGTTATCCAGAGACAAGTGACAGTTTGCGCGTCTTTTTCGAACTTAATTTGAGGAACAGTAAGGAAAATATAAACAACTAGCTGACCCAACAATTGTTGTTTTGCCTAATAAATTATTTCTAGTTGTATGTACATATTTTTAATGCCACATTATAAAAAAATAAAAACAAAAAAAATTGTCCAAAAAATTAAATATTTCTTTTTAGTGTGAGCAACCTTAACACTTAGGGTTATGAAAAATAGATGTTAGTCGATTCTCAGACCTACCCAATATGTAAACAAAATTTTGTATACAATGTATACAAAATCTTCTCTATCGTACAGCATCGCATATCGGACACAGCGTTGTTTTAAGGTGGCCGTGTGTTTATATACTTTTGACGCTTATGTTGTTCAGCTACTTTTGGGACAGTGCTTGCTTGACCTTATATGTATGTTATAATGTATGTGAATACGTTAGTTTCTATTTCAATACAATACAATAAGCAGTATTTACTCAAAATTTTAAAACCGTAGTCCATTTAAGAAAAAAGTTTCATACCGACCCTGGCCCGAATGACAGAGGCATTATTGAAGGATATAACCACTCGCTTTGCCGGTATTGAGGACAATCATATATTTGCAGAGAGTACGCTGCTGTACCCGCGCTTTAAAAAATACGGATTTGCCAATGAATTTGCCTATGGGTAGGACATAGGCAAATTTAAAAACTAGCCGGGCGGATCCGAATTAAGTCCTAACACTATGCTGTACCGGAGAATACAAATTCATCTCCACCATCTAAACCAGTGATTCCCAAAGTGATCCAGGTGGACCCCCAGGGGTCCACGGGAGTCTTGCTGGGAGTCTACGTAGGCGTAAATAAAAAGTGGGGGTGCATAAGATGTTAGTGGGGGTCCACGAAAATTTATCTGCTGTTGACAGTAAAGAGCAAAACTGTGCGACTAAGTGTGACAAAATGTATATTAGTATTTGCTAGTGCCGGAGACAAGTAAAACCTATTTTCTTGTAGTTCTTAAGTATTTTGTTTACGTGTACAAGTCGGTAGATCACAACTGCTTGTATAGATAGGTAGTTCAGTAGCTTACAGATATATTGATTGTCCTCTTTCACTTGAAGACAAACACAGTACGTTTTATTCAATTGCTTTTTCGCAAGAGAAGCACTGTTTCTCTAAAAAGGCTGAATAAGTAATATTGCAGAGCAATTAATTCTGTACTTTTTCTTGCAAATAACTACTAATTTTCTAAAATAGTAATCATTTTAAATTGATTTTGTTTTATCAAAACTATTCCTTTTTGGAAAGAGCGAGCGGTCCGCGGGCGACGGGAAAAGGCCGAAGCTTGGGCTTCGATACCAGTTTGGCACGTTTTAAAAATGAAGCCGCAGACAAAAAATACTATACACGGAGCGCGTGAACTCATTGATTTGATGAAATGTTAGTTATTGTTTTTATGGACAATTTTGGGATTTCACACCGTCGTACACCACACACTTCGTAGACAATTTTTATTTCTAAAATTAGTGGTACATTAGGTACTTTAAAATTGATACCGGTTTGTGAAAACGTCTATATTTGTCTTAGCGGATTATTAGTTGTTTTTTTACCTTTTATAAGCCGTTATTCTATTTCCGTAATAGTAAAATAATATCCTATGCTAACGATAGATAAACAACCATGGATCATAAATCTATATAAATTTAAAAAAGGCTACCAAACATTTTGGCTGCAATCAGAAATATCCAAAAAATATCCTGGACTGTGGGAAATAGCAAGGAAATTTTTAATAGCTTTTTCTTCGACATACCTTGTCGAAAGGAGTATTAGTGCCGTTACAGACCTCTTAAGAAAAAAATGAGCAAATTAAGCATCACAGAGCGGGGGTATTTGCGGTTATTGCTCACAAAAATAAAGCCGAATATTGATTGTTAGCTGACACTCCATCAAATTCCCTCCCTGCTCCTCCAAGTGCTTCCCATTAAATTAAATTATGACCTGAACCTATATTACCTTATTTAACTTTTCTTGTAATTCTATTCTTTTAATAAAAAAGTACCATTTTTCCTTTTGATTTTACCTATCGGAATGTAGGGACAGAACTCAGAAGCGACATAATTTTTATTTTTTGGTAACTTCAAGCATGTGGTAGAAATGTAGAAGCAGGGGGCCCACCGAAACCAGCAAAATTTGAAAGTGGTCCACGAGAAAAAAGAGTTAAGGAACTACTGATCTAAACGAAAATGTAGTAGTAGTTGGTATGAATTTGATCGACAGGTGGGACATTTTGCATTAAATGTAAAAAAAATATTGGAGATTTTTAAGTATTTATCATTTACGTGTAATGAAAGATTTTTTTATTTAATCTGTAACTATGGCTCCTCGGAGTTGCAAAAACAATCCAAATGTATTTTGTTATATTTGCGGACAATATACAATAGTTAAGCATCAGGACATAAAAGATATGGAAAGAAGATATCAAGGACGCTGGTAATATGATGGCGGACTATTGCTGGATGATACACAGCGAGAAAACCAACAAAACACAGCTTTTTTAAAAAAAAGACGTTACTATTACTTTTTTCTTTATGAAATTTTATATTAGCTATAGACTAGATCGTCAGTCAGAAATAAGAGATAATAGAGATGAAAGTGTCGAGCAAACGGTTTCACAACAGCAATTTAATGAAATTTTTTTTCTTATTCATTCCATGATTCCGTTACAAGCCATAGAAGATCCTTATTTAAAAAACATATTTGACTGTCCTAATATTACCACAAAAGGACTGACTGTTGTCAACAGGAGAAGTTTGGGGCGCTTGATCGATGACTATTATAAAAGAAGTTACGAACATAAAAAGTGAATTGCACAGTTTAAAAGAAGTCTGCACAACTTCCGATATTTATTCAGCAAAATGACGAAGTTTTCTGGGCGTCACGGCACATTGGCTTGACTCAAAATTAGAAAGGCAATCTAAATCGCTCGCATGCCGAAGATTTTCAGGTACGCACAGCTATGACCGAATAGCTTTTTTACTTGAAGCAATACATTCAGAATTGAGTCTGGACTAGTTCAAGTTCTAGCCACAGTCACTGATAGTGGCAGTAAATTCGTAAAAGTGTTTAAAGAATTTGGCGTAGACTAGGATAATTTTGAAAATCTTACTGATGGTATAAATGGTAACTCAGCAGAACCCGAAGAGGGTCCTATTGTCGGTGAAGATTTTAACTCCGAGGGCGGTTCTATGTCACACTTCTACACTCTTAATGATGTTGATCCTTTAGCTTTTGTTGAAATTTCACAGTCAACTATACTAGATTTGCCCGTACAGTTAAGATGTTCTGCTCACAAGCTCAATCTACGTGCTACTACATACAGCCATAAAGTTTTAAGAAATAATGA